>NW_016909336.1:629505-706029 GCF_001483705.2 Eufriesea mexicana | reverse complement strand
GCTATAATTGAAGGAGGACTTGTTAGTGCTTTGGGATGGACTTTTATACACCTGTCTGAGGTGTCTATCTGAAATCTTGACACCAGGTAGATCACAGGATAGGAATATTCAATGTTTCTCATCCGATTTTCACATTTTTCCAGAGACTGCCAATCTTCTGATCTATTTTCTCACATGAATTAAAGGCTTCATAATATTCTGTTCCTATTAGGCTATTATAATAAGCTCTTCTGAAGCTGCTATAATTGAAAGGGGACTTATTAGTGCTTGGGCATAGACTTTTATACACCTATCTGAGGTGTCTGTCTGGAATCTTGGCATCAGGTAGATCACATGATAGGAATATTTAAGTTTCTCATCCGATTTTCACATTTTTCCACAGCCTCCAATCTTTTGATCTATGTTATCGCGTGAATTAAACACTTGATAATATCCTGTACCTATTGGGCAACTATAATAAGCTATCCTGAAGCTGCTATTATTGGAACACTTTCTATTCATGTTCCAATATTTTAATCAACTTTATTATACAACTGAAAAATTTATTTATTGTTGCTTCAGGATACTTTTTATACACTTATCTGAGGTGTCTATCTATCTATCTATCTGGAATCTTGACATCAAATAGATAATATGGTAGGAAGATTCAAGTTTCTCAATCGATTTTCACATTTTTCCTGATACTCCCAATCTTCTGATCTAGTTTCTTACAAGAATTAAACATTTGATAACATTACATACCAATGAGATTACTATAATGAGGTCTCCTGAAGCTTTCATAGTTGAAACACTTTCAATATTCTGATCAAGTTTATTATGCAACTGAAATACTAATTACTACTTCGTACTAGACTTTTAATCCACCTATCTGACGTGTCTAAGATTCAAGTTTCTCAATCGATTTTCACATTTTTCCTCATACTCCCAATCTTCTGATCTATTTTCTTACAAGAATTAAACATTTGATAACATTATATACCAATGAGATTACTATAATGAGGTCTCCTGAAGCTTTCATAGTTGAAACACTTTCAATATCCTGGTCAAGTTTATTATACAATCGAAATACTAATTACTACTTCGTACTAGACTTTTAATCCATCTATTTGACGTGTCTACATGTAATCTTGGCTTCAGGTAGAACACGTATGACCCAATTTAAACATCTTGGTACTTCAACATACATCATGAACCATCTACGTATGATTTTGTGAACACTATCTATTGATATTCAATTTCCAACCAAAGATTCCAATATTCTGATCAAGTTTACTATACAACTGAAATACTAATTATTATCCACCTATCTGAGCTGTCTACCTGTAATCTTCGCTTCAGGTGCATCACGTATGACCCAATTTAAACATCTTGGTACTATAACATACTGTATGAACCATCCACGCATGATTTTGTGAACACTATCTATTGATATTCAGTTTCCAACCAAAGATTCCAATACTCTGGTCAAGTTTACTATACAACTGAAATACTAATTATTATCCACCTATCTGAGCTGTCTACCTGTAATCTTCGCTTCAGGTGCATCACGTATGACCCAATTTAAACATCTTGGTACTATAACGTACTGTATGAACCATCCACGCATGATTTTGTGAACACTATTTATTGATATTCAGTTTCCAACCAAAGATTCCAATATTCTGATCAAGTTTACTATACAACTGAAATACTAATTATTATCCACCTATCTGAGCTGTCTACCTGTAATCTTGGCTTCAGGTGCATCACGTATGACCCAATTTAAACATCTTGGTACTTCAGCATACTTCATGAACCATCTACGTGTGATTTCGAAGGATCACGTCAATCGTGAAACCTGAATAACCTAATTAACAGCATGTCAGAGCAGAAATACTTGCTGCACAAGAAATCCCATCATCACCTCTACTCGTAAACCACGTTCCTGCGGATACCTATGTTCCTCCGTCTCTAAGTGCTCCAATTTATCTGCAATCCCGGCGAAGCGAGACCAAAACCCTGGCCGGTCTGGCCATCGTGCAACACGGCCCGTTCTCCGGAGCCTAGGAAGGAAATCGGCAAACGGCTGGGTCGATCCAGTTCACGGGATCGGTCGTAAGCTAAGTAGCTCCATTACGATCGGTCCCGATCGCCAATCTAAATATCTCTATCCGGCACGACTCTCATCGGCTCGCTCACGCTCGAGATCCTCAGACACGCGGAAAAAAGCGATCTCCTGCATTGTGCAATGGCCCCGCCGGCCTCGGCATTATCCTACGTGCAGGCATTTCGCGTTGCCGCGAGATCGGTTGACCGGTCCGCAATCGGTTCACGGAAGTTCCGATTTTCTTCCTGCCCAGATCATTCTACGTTTCAGCTATCTATATGTGCAATGTAATGGTGATGGGGTTCGGTACATATGGAGATAGAGGGTGTCGAGGATGATCCGTTGATTAGGATTTAGATTAAAATTGTTTCGTTTGGGGGTGAGGTGAAAAGTTTGTACGACAAAGGATTTTTGAGATGATGGATTTGGAAATTGGTTTGTATTTTTAACTTGCACTTTTTGGATATAAATGGTGAGTTAGTGATGAATTGGGAGATGGAGTTTTGGTTCAGATTAAATATTGGATTAAAATTGTTTTCCCTTAAGTCTGAAATGGGAAGTTTAAATGACACAGAATTTTTAAGATTGTGGATTTTAAAATTGGTTCATATTTTAAACTTGCACTTTTTGAATATTAATGGTGAGTTAGTGATGAATTGGGAGATGGAGTTTTGGTTCAGATTAAATATTGGATTAAAATTGTTTTCCCTTAAGTCTGAAATGGGAAGTTTAAATGACACAGAATTTTTAAGATTGTGGATTTTAAAATTGGTTCATATTTTAAACTAGTAATTTTTAGAAATAAATGATGGAGATGAAAATAAATTAGGAGGTGGAGTTTTGCTTTGAGTAAAATTCAGGGTCAAAATTGTTTCGTCTTGGGTCTAAAATGGGAAGCTCAAGTGATGAAGGAATTTTGGGATTGTGGATGACAAAATTGGTTCTTATTTCGAACTTGCACTTTTGGAAATAAATGGTGCATTAGAAGATGCTGTATCGATATTTCAGTTCAGATTAAATTCAGGATTAAAATTGTTTCATCTTAGGGTTGAAATAAGAAGATTAAATAACCAAGGATTTTTGAAGTGGTGGAAAATTAATTCGTGGTTTGAATTTCCGACGATGATGAATTATAGCATTTTTATTTGCGAATGGAATAGAAAAAGGATTGTGCAAGAAATTATAGAGACACTTGGAGTACAATTAATTTAAAATTATCTTGTTTTAGGAACGAAGTGAATATAATAGAGAGCAAAAGGCTCTGGAAAATGGTGGAAAATTCGCCCCTATTTTCAACTAATATTTCATACATAAATACGACTAATTAATAACGGTTCTAGTTTGTAGAAGTATTATAATAATCGAAGAACCATTAAAAAATATTATAGAAACGTTAATTCAGAATTTTTAAAATATTAAATAAATTACCTATTCAAGATGCAATTCCTCATCTTACATGCACATTCATTTCTCCACTTTCTGGCAATTAATCATTCCCTGAGAAGTCACTATAGCACACGATATTTTACAATAAGATTACAGAAAACACTCGTTGAGACTTCACGAAACTTATATTATATATAATATAATATAATATATTAATTTATATTCCAAGAAAATAATATCAAAATGAAAATATTTTCTACTTTCCACTTTCCACTTTCCCAAATCGTGATTTCACAATTTTTTCACACGAAAGTCCTCAGAAAATTCACGTTATTATAATAATCGCACCTCGACGACGAGAAGCCGTTCCTCCGTGTTGAAAAATGGAACTTATCTTATCAAATTCTGCCCTATCCGTCGAGCTGGTTTCTTCTGAAAAAGTATCCTTGCTGTTGCACCCTGAAGCCCACGCAACGCAAACTATCGTAACGATAAATCGCAAAACGAAGAGAACGTCGACGTGGAACGAAACGCTGCGCGGTACGGAATAATAAATACCGATCGGATCGGGGCGAAGCGTGGACAAATTATGATCGCTGCCGATTTGCTGGTTCGACGCTGGTTAACCCGCTGAATTTCAATAGCACGCGCCGCTCGATCGAGCACGAAAAAGACAAACAAGGTGGTAATAACGCGGCTCGGGGCCGATAGTTAATGGAACTGTCAACGATATCGCATTATAACTGGAATTGTCACGCGACCACGGTGTAGCCCGGATTTTCAACCCCCTGTAAATCGATCGGCCTGTTAAATCGGTCGACGCGAACGAAAAGGCACCCATCTCGACGCGTCACCACCATTTTCTTCCGCCATTTTCCTCTTTTCATCCGTTTCCTTTGCCTGCTTCGTGGATTGAAAAATATTTCAAATATTACCCCTTTATAATTTTTTGCGAGTTAATTTTATGATTAGAGTGTATGAGTTATGGAATTTTTGTTGAATAATCGAAAAAGTACCATTTTCTTCTCTTCATGGAAGAGAAGTCCTGTCTTCGTGGATTATAAAATATTTTAAATATTGCCTTCCTTTATTTATTTTTATCTTTTTTTTTTTGGAAATAATTTATTTTACGAATATAATGTACGAGATATGGAATTTTTGTCGAATAATAGAAAAAGTACCATTTTCTTCTCTTCATCCGTTTCTTCTTCCTGTCTTCGTAGATTACAAAATATTTTTAATATTGTCTTCCTTTATTATTTTTTTTGGAAATAATTTATTTTATGTATATAGTGTATGAGTTATAGAATTTTTGTTGAATAATCGAAAAAGTACCATTTTCTTCTCTTCATGGAAGAGAAGTCCTGTCTTCGTGGATTATAAAATATTTTAAATATTGCCTTCCTTTATTTATTTTTATCTTTTTTTTTTTGGAAATAATTTATTTTACGAATATAATGTACGAGATATGGAATTTTTGTCGAATAATAGAAAAAGTACCATTTTCTTCTCTTCATCCGTTTCTTCTTCCTGTCTTCGTAGATTACAAAATATTTTTAATATTGTCTTCCTTTATTATTTTTTTTGGAAATAATTTATTTTATGTATATAGTGTATGAGTTATGGAATTTTTGTTGAATAATCGAAAAAGTACCATTTTCTTCGCGTCACCATTTTCTTCTCTTCATTCGTTTCCTCTTCCTGCCTTCGTGGATTATAAAATATTTTAAATATTGCCTTCTTTTATTTCTGTTTCTTTTTTTTTTGGAAATAATTTATTTTATGAATATAGTGTGAGAGTTACGGAATCTTTGTTAAATAATCAAAAAAGTACCATTTTCCTTACGTCACCATTTTCTTCTCATCGTCCATTTCCTCTTCCTCTCTTCGATAATTAAAAAATATTTTAAATATCGCCTTCGTTTATTTTGTGTGTATAAATAATTTTATAAATAATTATGGAAGTTGTCAATTTTAATCTCTATTGAAACGTTGAAAAAGTACTCTTCTTTTCACGTCATTATTATTTTCCTTCGCCATTTTCTTCTCTCTATTCCCTATTTCATTTTAATTCTTTTCCTTGGAAATTATTATACGAATATAATATACGAATTATGGAATCTTCGTTGAAGAATAAATTAATAATAGGTAATATTAAAAGAATACCTACCGAGAAAGACGACGTAAATTTCGCGAAGCAGATGTAAGCATTTAGCAAACGCAAAAACGAAAAGTCTGGACCCAGTCATTTTGACTAGCTTAGTAGTCTTAGTGTTAACTTTTTTCACGATGAGTTATGGTGCACGTTTAAGGTAGGTGACTTTCCAATCTGTAGGTAGGAACAGCGTGAAGAGGTTTCAGAATTTAGAGGACGACAGGATAGATATTTTATAGTCGAGCGATTGTATTAGTGCGGTAGGCTAAATGGTTGCAAGGTGGGCGAGGATGAAGGAGGATGAAGTTGACGACTAGGAATCGGGACGCCTACGAGTGGCTGAATTCGGGACTCGAACCTTGAACTTCTGAAGCCTGTAATGACGTGGCAGTTTAACTTCTAGCCGGTTAAAAACTTCCTTTCGTATTGCAAATAAAGACACTTCGAATTCCCCAAGAAGAAGAAAAGTAAAAGCCAAAGAGAGAAAGCGACCGTAAGAATCATCTCTGAAGCACGTTTCAGGACACAGAGACGCTTCATCGACTGCAAAAATATTCCAAAAAGTCAGTCCATCTCGAACACCTCGGCCAAAAGTTGTCTCTGAATTATATAAGTCAACTGAGTCGCCTAACATCTAACTTAATCGCAATTCTGACAGTCAGGGTCCTATAAACTGTCAAAATACTTCAGAAACCTCAGTTTATCTGAAACATCTCGACCAAAAGCTGTCTCTGAATCCCATAAATCAACCGAGTCACCTAATATCAAAGTTAATCGCAATTCTGACAATCAGAATCCTACAAACTGTCAAAATATTCCAGAAAGACAGCCTGTCTGAAGCACCTCGATTGAAAGACATGTCCTAAATCCTATAAATTAACCGAGTCACCTAATATTGAAGTTAATCGCAATTCTGACAACCAGAATCCTATCAGCTGTCAAAATATTTCAGAAACCACAGTCTATTTGAAACATCTCGACCAAAAGCTGTCTCTGAATCCCATAAATCAACCGAGTCACCTAATATCAAAGTTAATCGCAATTCTGACAACCAGAATCGTACAAACTGTCAAAATATTCCAGACAGTCAGTCAATCTAGAACACCTCCATCGAAAGACATGCCTGAATCCCATAAATCACGCGAGTTATCTAATATCGAAGCGAATCGCAATTCTGACAACCAGCATCCTATATACTGTCAAAAATATATTAGAACTTCGGACTATCTGAAACACCTCCATCGAAAGACATGCTCGAATCCTATAAATCACTCGAGTCACCTAATATTGAAGTTAATCGTAATACTGACAACCGGAGTCCTACAAACTGTCAAAATATTTCAGGAACCTCAGTCTATCTGAAACACCTCGATCGAAAAACATGTATAAATCCCATAAATCACTCGAGTCACCTAACATCAAAGTTAATCTGTCTCTGAATCCCATAAATCAACCGAGTCACCTAATATCAAAGTTAATCGCAATTCTGACAATCAGAATCCTACAAACTGTCAAAATATTCCAGAAAGACAGCCTGTCTGAAGCACCTCGATTGAAAGACATGTCCTAAATCCTATAAATTAACCGAGTCACCTAATATTGAAGTTAATCGCAATTCTGACAACCAGAATCCTATCAGCTGTCAAAATATTTCAGAAACCACAGTCTATTTGAAACATCTCGACCAAAAGCTGTCTCTGAATCCTATAAATTAACCGAGTCACCTAATATCAAAGTTAATCGCAATTCTGACAACCAGAATCGTACAAACTGTCAAAATATTCCAGACAGTCAGTCAATCTAGAACACCTCCATCGAAAGACATGCCTGAATCCCATAAATCACGCGAGTTATCTAATATCGAAGCGAATCGCAATTCTGACAACCAGCATCCTATATACTGTCAAAAATATATTAGAACTTCGGACTATCTGAAACACCTCCATCGAAAGACATGCTCGAATCCTATAAATCACTCGAGTCACCTAATATTGAAGTTAATCGTAATACTGACAACCGGAGTCCTACAAACTGTCAAAATATTTCAGAAACCTCAGTCTATCTGAAATACCTCGATCGAAAACATATATAAATCCCATAAATCACTCGAGTCACCTAACATCAAAGTTATTCGTGATTCTGACAGTCGGAATCCTGTAACCTGTCAAAATACTTCAGAAACCTCAGTTTATCTGAAACACCTCGATCGAAAGACGTGTTTAAATCCCACAAATGAACCGAGTCACCTAACATCAAAGTTAATCGAAATTCTGACAGTCAGAATCCTGTAAATCCTGTAAACTGCTCTGGAACACCTGGAGATTCATCTTAGAGCCTATGGAAACTTGCCCCCGAAAGTTGGAAAAACGTGGTCGGCTAGCTGTCTGAACCCGAAAGCTCCGGAATTTCATATTTCGCCTCGTGTGTTCGCCTTCTAGACGATCACCTTCGCTCAATACCCGGTGTCCAATAAAGCGGCTCCGTACGTGTATCCTTGGCACACAGACGCGCTCAGATACGCGCCACGTACACCAGCTCGCAACGATATACGTATATACACGTAGGAGATTCGGAGAAGCGGAGGCCACACGTAGCCCAAGTATCCCGCCACCCCCAGGGGATGACCAGCCTCGAGCCGTTTTCGCCGTCTTTTGGCCGGCAGGGTTCCAGTCCGTGTGCACGCACACACGTCAGCCGCCCTACGAGAGATGGTTAGGGGTTGCTGCTACTGCTGCTGCTGCTGGTGTGTCCAGTCCACTCCAGTGGAGCCCAGGGCAGTTCGATCAATAGAGGCTAGAGGCTACTACACGTTTCTAGGAGGTGGACACCCTGGTTCTCTGTCTTTGTCTTGCCCTCTGCCGGCCAACCCCGCGAGCACCACGACGGTCACCGTCTAGGTGGAGAGCCACCTTCCGTTCGATCCCCGGACCAAAGTGTTCTGCGCCTCTTTCTCCGAGGATTAATCGCGCGAGAGACCGCGATCCGGGTCATCCGACTAGGGAATCTGTGTCGCCGGCGCGGGGATGGATAAGGGTGGCGTTTTTGTTGGTCCCGGTGATCGGGTTCTGCGGCTTCTGCCAGTGGCTCCAGGGAATTTGGGGTTTGCGACGGGAAATTCGGGTGACGGCAGGGTGGTTTTTGCCTGGAAAGCCTCTGCGGTCAGAGATAGGTCGGTTGGCTTAGGGACGATAGGTGTAGCGAGCTTTCTGGGCGTATTTAGGTTAGGGAAGAAGCTTCTTTCGCGTTTACATTCACGGTTAACGGAATTACACTCGCGAATCTCAGCGAACGTACCTCCAACGAAGCAACAGTTGCATAGGACTCTCAGCAGTCAGCCAGGGGTCTCTATCTTCTTACTCCACGCAAAGTAGTGACGAAATTTGGACGGGAAGCGACGCAGAAAAATGTGGAAACTCGGTGGAAGCAAAGCAACCGGAATCCCCGCCAGGTGGCGACTGGAAAAGCGTGGAGCCTCTCGGAACCATCGAACCCGATCCTTTTACTCGTTCCAAAGACCCAGCGCCAGTTCCTTGGTGCGTGCCGGGAGTCAAGGTCGTCGCCCTTGGTCCGATCGAAAATTACGAGGCGCTCTGCCTCGCGATCCTCTCTCTCTCCCTTTCTCTCCCCCATTTCCATTTCTCTTTCTCGCCGGCTCTTGATCCAATTATCTCGTGTCCCTTGTCGGGATCAGTGTGCTACGCCATTGGTCTGCGTGGTCCGGACCGGCGGGCCGTTTGTTTTGTAAGTCTAATCGCAGAACGGCTCTCCGGTGGTCCTCTCTCTCTCCTCCCTCTCCGCCCTGCCGCCTCTCCTCCCCGCCCCTTCCCTCCCCGTTCCCCTTCTTCACCCTTTTCTTCGTCCCCTGCAACGTCGCTCCGGCGCGGCCGCCATTTTATTTTTAAAAAACGACCAGCAAGCGCGCACTTTCGTTCGTTCTCGACGCAACGCCGGCTCCCAGCTCTCTCTCTCTCCCTCTCCTTCGCTCTCCTCTCTTCCTCTCTTCCTCCTTCTTCATTTGCCCCTCTCGCTCGATCCTCAGTCGCGTTGCCGCGCCGCGTATGGTGGCGCCATGGCCAACAGCGCTCCTGACAGCCATGAGGCTGGAAGAAAAAGAACGGGCCTGGATAGAAAGAGCAGCCACGTCCCGTGTGGCTATCTGGACCACTCGAACGGGCCGGGAAAACGCCGCTGTCCTCCCCCCTTTCCATCCGTTCGCCGACGGTTCACCGATGGTTCACGGTTGAGCAGCGTCGTCGATTAATAGCACTCTCTCGGCGGCTACCGCAAGGATGAAAGAAGCTGCGGAGGGTTGGATTTGTTTAAACACTCGGCCAGTGTCGGATATTGATCTTCGGCTTCGACTGGATAACGCGAGCACTGGAACTGACGTCCGCTGCAACTCGCGCAAACTTCCAGAGCAAGTTCGCTGGAGTCTTGCTTCCTCCGGGGTTGTTTCTTAGGGGTGGTGGCCTGCAGAAGTCCTGGGACTCGGAACGAGGATGAATGGACCGATTGAGGACGTTTCGTTGCGACATCGGGGTGAAATTGATAGAAAGTTAGCATCTAAGAGGAAATTAATTAGACCAGGTTTGTCTAATTCTTGACACCTCGCAGCCATGTTTGACAGGCTTCAAAGAGCATCCGACTTTGAGCAGTTATTGTGTATCTATCTTGTTCGTTTCTTCTTCCTCTCGGTGTAACAAAGGAGTCGATTTCTGGTCTCTGATGGAGGAAGTTTTCATTTTGTTTCATTTTGAGAAATATTCCACTTTGATATATCGCGATATATCCATGTAATTGTTTAACTCGTTCGTTATTTGCACTGATTTTCTTTTTAACCCTTTCCATTCGTCACTTGTTTGGTTAAAGAAGAGTAGGGGTTCAAAGGTTCACTGCTGTAAAGCTGACAATATTTTTCTGAGCAGGAAATAAGAAATAGTATAATAATTGACACTTAGAATTATTTGATTTCGGTACTTTACACACAGGTACATTATTTAAAATTTGATATATTAATTAATATCGATCTTCGAAATTTTATTAAATGGCGACTGAAGGGTGGCTCTGGGTATGCAAAGGATTAATTTATTGCTCGTGTAACAAAGTAGTCTTTTCTCGTTCGTTATTTACACTAATTTTCTTTTTAACCCTGTGCACTTGACGATTTTTTGGTTAAAGAAGAGTAGGGGTACAAAGGTTCACTGCTGTAAAGCTGACAATATTTTGCTGAACACTGAATAAGAAATAGTATAATAGTAACGCGTAGAATTATTTGATTTCAGTACTTTGCACACTGTTATATTATCTTAAATTTGACATATTAGTTAATACCAATCGAATATTAATTTGACATATTGGTTAATATCTTCGAAATTTTATCAAATGGCGACTGAAGGGTATCTTTGGGGGTTCAAAGAGTTAATTTATTCCTCGTTTCTTCTTTCTCCTAGTGTAACGAAGTAGCCTTCGCTATTTAATTATTATATTAAGAAGGGTGGGAGTTCAAAGATTTTCTACTATAGAGTTAACGAGATTTTTGTGAGTACTAAATAAGAAATAGTATAATAATTAACATTTAGAATTACTCCATTTCGGTATTTTACACACCGTTATATTATCTTAAATTTGACGAATTAGTCAATATCGATCGAATATTAATTCGACATATTAATTACTATCTTCGAAATTTTATAAAATGGCGACTGAAGGGTGCCCCTGGGGGTGCAGAGGGTTCATTTATTCCTCTCCTCTTCTTTCTCCTGAAATAACCTTCGTAGCCTTCGCCATGTAATTATTTAATTCGTCCATCATGTATTTTTTCCTCCTCCTAGTATAGTATAGTATAGTAGTAGTATAAGAAAATAGCCAATTTTTATAGTTCGATAGGCAAAACTTCCAGTAATTTCGTTCTATTTTTCCTGGATTACGGTTTCATGGACGTGGTTGTAATTAAAAATTCCAGAATCTCGATTCCCGATTTCGCATCGCGACACTACCCCACAGATATGGCGTCGAGATCTGCTCGCTATACTAGCACTGAATCGGCGTTAGAGGGGAAACTCGAAAGACGTCGGAAGCTAGTCTTGTCAGTGGCGCCTCCATCGCGCCACTTGGGAAGCACCGTATCGTTCGAAGGGGTGGGGACAGTGCGAATATTATCGTGACTCACTGTACACCCCGCCCAAAGATAAAAGCCACCCTCTGAGTAGAGGGCGGCTACTTCGGAAACGGACAAAGGCCCGAGGAATGCTCCTTGGCTCCGTCACGAAAGCGAATTTCGTGGGATCGACCTCCGCCGTGACCAATGGCTCTAATAACTGGCAGATAACACCAAAACGAGGAAAATACGGGGATATTGCCTGATGGAGATTTTTATCCCCTTTCTGCTCCACGACTCCGCGTGCTCGTTCTTCTGTCTCTTTCAGATTCATCGCTCCTCTTCGGCCGATTAAAGGAACTTTGTTCCTTCTGTCTTGTATTTAATCGCTTACTCTGGTTCGCGGGAAAATTAAAATCTATTTCCCATTTACTTTTCCTATTAATTTCGAGTTACAGATCTTGAGAAGAATCTTTGTTTTGTTTCGGGAAAGCTTGTCGAAATTTTGCTATTTTTACTATCAGAAAGAGGTATTAAATTAAATTTGATTAGAAGCAGGCTTCTCTTAATTAAATTTAAAAATTGAAGGCACCAATTTTGATCGAAGGGTAACACGATTCACATAGTAGTGTATCACGTAGTAATTTCCAATGTTTTTGTCTGCTATAATTAAAAGTAGAATTTCTTAATTAATTTCTAATACTCAATTTCTTCGTTTTCGAAAAATTATTCTAGTCAAACCTTACAAATACATCCGTATATTCTTCGACTCTATTGCTCAACAATTGACTACTCAATTTTTCATTCCCATTTTCGAAAATTTCCAAAGAAAAATTACCACTGTGTCATAAAAATTGTCTCCATACTTTCCAAGAATTTAATATTCACAGATTATTCCTCCGACTGTCTGTTTGTTTGTCTGTCTGTGTGTCTGACTGTCTGTCTGCATGTCTGTCTGCCTGCCTGCATGTCTGTCTGCCTGCCTGCCTGCCTGTCTGTTTGTCTGCCTGCCTGTGTGTCTGCGTGTCTATTTGTCTGTCTGTGTGTCTATTTGTTTGTCTGTGTATCTATTTGTCTGCCTGTGTATCTGCCTGTCTGTCTCTTTCTCACTCTCTCTCTTTCTGTCCTTCTTACTCTCTCTCTCTCTCTCTTCTCCTTAAAAATAACCTCAAAAATCAGTCTGTCTGTGTGTCTGTCTGTCTGCCTGCCTGTCTGTTTGTCTGCCGGCCTATTTGTCTGTCTGTTTGTCTGCCTGCCTGTGTGTCTGTGTGTCTATTTGTCTGTCTGTGTGTCTGTCTGTCTGTCTCTTTCTCTCTTTCTCTCTTTCTCACTCTCTCTCTTTCTGTCCTTTTTACACTCTCTCTCTCTCTCTCTCTCTCTCTCTCTCTCTCTCTCTCTTTTCCTTAAAAATAACTCGAAAAATCACTGACATCCAATAACCTGTTCTCAAATCTGAAATTGAGTCATCTCTGCTGTCACCTCTTCGAAATCTATTCCCGAAGGCTGTTTTCTCCTAGCATGACATTCACCGTCTGGCAAGAGACGGGCAAAGTAGCGAAGATATCAGGGGAAGGCGATCGATCGGACCCAGTAACCCAAGGATAACGAAGAGGCCAGAGGCCGCGAGCGTGGAGCAGCTTCCAGGCGTTTTTCCACGGGGTTGTGGGAGAGATATATCCTGCAGGGTAGACGGAGGCCGTAGCCATGCTGTGGCGCCAGGGCTGGCAAAACGGCCAAACAAAAGTCGTCCCGCGCCGGTTGTGGTCAGCCGACTGCTTAAACACGCCTGCCTCTAGGTGGCCCCGTAATGATATCGGGCCCGGACCTAATCACTGTTATACGGGAATTAATAAGCCCTGCGGTCGTCGCGTTTTTCGCAGCGTCACGCCAGGTCCTCTTCTTCCTTGTGATTGAGTCGTCCTGGTCGGCAGATTCTCCGACGTCAGATCATAGTTGTTATTAAGACACGATGCAGTCGAAAGTCGGGAAGTTAGAGCTAGAATCCTCGGTATCGGGTATAGACGAGGACTATACCAGCTTGGTAAAGATTCTTCAGTGTTGGGATTACTTCGTAAGTTACAAACCTGCACTTGGTCGAGTACAACAGAAGGCTCAGGTGATATCAGTGGACTATGATTGGTAACCTATCAGTTCAATTGACCGGATATTCCCTGTCACTAACTTAGATGACGATGTAGGCTACTCTCCTGAGATCTCATCAGCTCTTTTGGTATCTACGTATACCTAATTACTTAGACGTTATAGCAATCAAAAACTGTATTTATTTTGTAGCGAATGTGAACAGAAAATTCGAGGTCCCATGTGAACAGCAATTCATATGACATGTCTCATACTTTCCGTTATCAGTGTTATGCTTTCAATCAAACGAGGCATCGAGGTATCGACTATCTAACCTAACCCTAACCCTAGCCGCTGTCATTTACTCTATACGATCATCTGGAAGAAACTCCCACAGTCAATCACATCTTATTTATTCCAAGAATATTAATTTTCTGGATTATCTAATTTAATGAACTCTACTCGGTGTCAAATCCGAGCCTTGGTCAAGTACAGCAAAGGACTTATAAAATATCAGTCGACTATGATTGGTAACCTGGCACTTCAATTGACCCGATGTTCTCTGACACTTAGATGACGATGTAGGCTACTTTGCTGAGATCGCTTCAGCTTGTTTAGTATCTACGTATACCTAATTACTTAGACGTTATAGCAGTCATAAACTGTATTTATTTTGCAGCATGTGGGAATAGAAAATTCGAGATTCCATGTGAAGAATAAATCATATGACATGTCTCGTACCTCCAATTATCAGTTTTAACCAAACGAGGCATCGAGGTTTTGGCTATCTAACCTAACCCTAACCCTAGCCGCTGTCATTTACTCTATACGATCATCTGGAAGAATCTCCCACAGTCAATCACATCTTATTTATTCCAAGAATATTAATTTTCTTGCTTGTCTAATTCAACGAACTCTACTCGGTGTCAAATCCGAGCCTTGGTCAAGTACAGCAAAGGACTTATAAAATATCAGTCGACTATGATTGGTAACCTGGCACTTCAGTTAACCCGATGTTCCCTGACACTTAGATGACGATGTAGGCTACTTTGCTGAGATCTTTTCAGCTCTTTTGATATCTACGTATACCTAATTACTTAGACGCTATAGCAATCAAAAACTCTATTTACTTTATAGCGAATGGTATGTGGGAATAGAAAATTCGAGATTCCATGTGAAGAATAAATCATATGACATGTCTCGTACCTCCAATTATCAGTTTTAACCAAACGAGGCATCGAGGTTTCGACTATCTAACCTAACCCTAACCCTAGCCGCTGTCATTTACTCTATACGATCATCTGGAAGAATCTCCCACAGTCAATCACATCTTATTTATTCCAAGAATATTAATTTTCTTGCTTGTCTAATTCAACGAACTCTACTCGGTGTCAAATCCTGGCACACCTGTTCCAAGCTACGCGACGTTAAGCGAAGACTGCTCTACGTAGCTCGCTAGTTCCATCGAGGGATAATCAACGCGCAGCTTTCCACCTTCTGAGCGAAGGAGCCGCAGCTAGGGTGGGTCTTGGGGGTTGGTTTTTACGCACGAGCTACACTCCCCGATGAAGGAGGAAACATCGATCCCGCGGGCGAGCCGTGCTCACACAAACGCTCGCAAACACACGCAAACGGCCCTGGTCCACGCTCGCTGGGACGCGCTTTTTGGGGGCG
Organism: Eufriesea mexicana; assembly: GCF_001483705.2. Taxonomy (NCBI): domain Eukaryota; kingdom Metazoa; phylum Arthropoda; class Insecta; order Hymenoptera; family Apidae; genus Eufriesea; species Eufriesea mexicana. The sequence goes on along the minus strand of NW_016909336.1, from coordinate 690,552 downwards.
AGAACGTTCCGCATAAAGGGGGATGAAGTCTTATGGGGTTGCGTCTTTATGCGAGAGCATTCCGCGGGTTCTCATGCCGGTTCACGAGTTCTGCCTGCGCGCGTCCTACCCCGGATTCCTCGCGCCACCGACGTCCCTTCGGCCGCCAGGTCCGGCACAAAGGGGAAAATACCGGAATAAAAAGGGCCGTGCCTTTCTTCCGCGCCGCCAGCGCCAGCCGCAATGGTAAATAGAAAAATAACAGAACCCGAGGAAACCAGGCCGCGCTGAGACCTTGCCTAGACTCCGCGTCCTCGCCAGCAGCCTTTCCTCCAACTCCACGAGATCGCTTTTCTTCCAGCTATGATTTTCCCTCGCTCACTCGATCGTCAACGATCGCCCTTTCTTGCCCTTTAAACACCAGTTTTGAGTTTCTCCGAGTCTTCGAGATTTTAGACAGCTTCCTCCTATTTTATCTTTGGATTAGGATATAAGGGACTTTGGGGTATTGCGTGTTCTGAGCTGTCAACTTGGTGTCGGGAGTGAGTAGTTCAATCCCTTCGTGGATTTTGACGAGATTGGGTAATCGAGAAGGAAATAATTTTTCCCGTGTTAACCAATGCTCTAGAGCGAGGAAAAATTAACTTCCTGGGGTTACGAAAATAAATCATTGTACAACGCGTTCAAATTTTGATGCGTGATGAAATAACAGATTATCAATGGAATTTGTTTTATTTCGCGAGATATTTGCAATTATTTTGTACAATTTACAGAATAAAGGTTGGATTTGCTCTTGGAGAGAGGCACGAGCTGTTATTTATCCACTTTAACCACTTTACTTTATCCTGCTTCATCCATCAGTAAAATACACAGGTTAGGTAAACATTTTCGAGTCGAGTGCGATCTCTTCGTGTGAGTCTCGGTGGTTTTATAAATTCGAACGTCCTCTGATTGGTTGGTGTGAAATGTGAGTGGTGTGTGTGTGTGTCTTCCTATTGGTTGCGAATAATATTGGGGATGTGTGCTAGCTTCGACGTCTTGGATCTTCATGCCCATCGTTTCAAGGGTGATTAACCTTGGCTAAGGTATACTCAGTGTCCGCGAGTCAAGGGGTGCTAGCAATGAGGGCATGAATCAGTCCCTTAACTTGGGACGATGGGTCCTAGGGCCGCAACGAATATCGTTAAGGAAACGGGAAAGTTGCATCTTCACTGCACTCATTCCTAATATACATGCTGTTCTCGCCACGCTATTTAACGTGTAACGACTAACGTTCACATTCTCACCGCTAGATGGCAAACGGCGGTTCGAGGTTTCTCGCAAGTCCTCGGCGAGTCCTCGATCTCCTATATATACAAGTTCCTGTGTTATCTAAGTATCTCCGGTTTAAAGCAGGACCTGATAGACAGCTTTACTTAATGAGTCCACTAGCGTCATTTCTTTACGTCCTTCTACCTACTAGTAACTACTACTATAATATCATAGCACCACGGCCATCAGGATATATAATACTAATCGGCCCCCCACTATAGGGGGAGATCCACTGGACAGGAAAAAGCACAGCAACAACTACAACTTCCACAAATGGAATCAAGAATTTACAAAGTTTTCTCGCCAATGAGACACACAACAACAGTCCACGTTCTTCTAAAAGCTCGCAGCGGACTCAAATGGAATCAAGAATTTACAAAGTTTTCTCGCCAATGAGACACACAACAACAGTCCACGTTCCTCTAAAAGCTCGCAGCGGACACAAAGCTTGAGACTTCCATCTCAGCAGAAATTAGATTTGGCACTTCCTTGCGTCCTTCTACCTACTACTACTAATACATATCATAGAACAACTTCCATCAGGATAATACTAATCGGCAACCACTATAGGGGGGATCCACTGGATAAGAAAAGCTTCATCCAACCCCCCACAAACGAATCAAGAATACAACAAAAAGTGTTCTCGCTAAGGAGACACAGAGAGTCCACGTTGCTAAAAGCTCGCAGCTCGCAAAGCTGTGACTTCCATCTCAGAGGAGATTGGCTTCTGGGACTAGCTCGGTACCCCCAAGCTTTCTTCCATTGGAGCCGACCTCGCGTCTGAGAGTCCAAGTCGCGTCCTCGAGACACGATCGAATCGTCGCGAAAAATATAAACGTCCGCGCGATTGAGTCGCGCGATTCCGCACGAGGAACGTTCTACCCCGTATCGATTCGGGGGTTGGCGACGCTGGCGACCGCCGTTGGTCGGGGTGAATTTCGCCTGGACCAGGCTTCCGCGGAAAAGCCTGCAGCGAGGCCTCAACAAAAGTTTCACAGTCGAGGAGCCGGCGACAATAGGCAGGAGAGACGGAGACGGATAGGAAAAAGGGGAGACGCGGAGAGACGAGGAGAGCACGGTCTAGCGCTGAATGCGGATGTCGCTAATTTTCTGCCTTGTCCACGCGAGCTTCTGCTTAGACCTCCGCTTCCCGTCTCTTCCGCCCCGGCCGGAAAACGCAAACCGATGGTCCCTTTGCCGCGTCACGTTCCGTGGCGTTGCAAGATTCGGCGCTGGTTCACGCTTTGTCCGCTTCCTGCGGCGATCGCGCGCCATTGTTGGAGCTGTCGTTGGACCTGGCAGGATCGGTCGGTACGTGTTTCACGCGTGGTTCATTCGCGACCGGAGTTTTCCATCTCGGCGGGAAGCTAGTTGGGTCAGTGGGTGGTCAGGTGGGTCGCGATTGGACCTCGCGACGAGTCTTGTTTGCGTTCCAGGCATGTGCTTTGATCGAACGGTGTTCGAGCTTCGGGTTCCTTGCTGGAACTTGGGTTCCGAACTTGCTTTTGGGGTCAATGGTCCATTTGGTAGATGAGGAGATGAGGAGACAGATAGGTAGACAGATACGGAAGGTCCGTTTGGTAGACAATTTCGGAGATTGACAGGAAGATGACAGTTTCCGGATTGTATCTGCTTTCGTCAGCTTTCGTTGAGGGAAAATCGTGATGCCCAATTTTGGCTCCATTCGGGTGACTTTGAGATTGGTTAACTTTGGCTTGCAGTGTTTTAATTAATCCTCTTGGCAGAAGAATCGTGATTCCCAGAGATTTTAAAGAGGATTCGTTGAATTTTGCTTCACGTGAGAGGATTTTAAGCTTCATCTCTGAGTCCACGACTGAAGAATCGCTCTAAGAAAAGCTCAGCAACTCCCAACGTTTGCTGGGAACCTAAGATACTTCTGAGTGAAAGATTGGCTCAGAGTGCCAAGAATCTACACATATCTTCTTCTCTATCGTTCTTTCAGACAATCATCTAATATTCAGCCTTCTTCCTATAATCTCTCCACAAGTTTCAACAAACAAGGGTGCAAGAGAAGACCTCTAGGTCCATCTTCCTCCTCTCCAACTATCAAATACTCCATTTCAACTGTCAACTAATCTCTGAAGCCTCCATTTGCAGACTCTTAGCGTCTGCTAGCAACTTTTGACGCTTCTAAGTCACGATTAGCTCAGAGTGCCAAGAATCTACACCTATCTTCTATTCCATTATTCTTCCAGATAATCATTTAAGATTCCATCTTCATCCTTTAATTCCTCCACAGGTTTCTACGAACAAAGGTATAAGCGAAGACCTCTAGGTCCATCTTCCTCCTCTCCAACTATCAAATACTCCATTTCAACTGTCAACTAATCTCTGAAGCCTCAATTTGCAGACTCCTAGCGTCTGCTAGCAACTTTTGACGCCTCTAAGTCACGATTAGCTCAGAGTGCCAAGAATCTACACCTATCTTCTATTCCATTATTCTTCCAGATAATCATTTAAGATTCCATCTTCATCCTTTAATTCCTCCACAGGTTTCTGCGAACAAAGGTATAAGAGAAGACCTCTAGGTCCATCTTCCTCCTCTCCAACTATCAAATACTCCATTTCAACTGTCAACTAATCTCTGAAACCTGCATTTGCAGACTCCTAGCGTCTGCTAGCAACTTTTGACGCCTCTAAGTCACGATTAGCTCAGAGTGCCAAGAATCTATACCTATCTTTCTTATTTTCTCTATCATTCTTCCAGATAATCATCTAAGATTCCATCTCCTTCCTATAACCTCTCCACAAGTTTCAACGAATAGGGGTGCAAGAGAAATCCTCTGTGTCCATGTTCCTCTTCTCCAATCATCGAGTACTCCATTCCAACTGTCCATTCGCACTCTTCTGCAACTGGGAAGCAAGTGTTTCGCAGCATCCTGGCATCGGAGGATGAATCTGGCCCGGTCGCAAGAGCGAATCCCGCGGTCGAATTCGGGTTAAGGTCGCTCGGTCCGATTTCTCTCCTCTCCCTTTCTCGTTCCTTCTCTCGCCCCCTATCGCGTCGATCGTCGGCTCTCCCAGACCGTTCTTCCTATCCTCCTTTTTCCCGCGGCGCGTGCATTCATAATGGAGGCACGTCACCGGGGCCAAAGCGGAATTAATGACAGACGTCGAAGAGCGGCCGTGGAAACGCGGCAGCCGCGGTTTCACAATGGCTGCGAGAGCCGCGGCGAATACCGGGCCGCGTGCGACCTGGTGGGAGTGCCTGGGATAATAAGGGGTTATTTCCAGTAGCCGGGCGGGGCACGGGGTGACATGTCACCACGTTGCACGACCCGTTCCACGTGAAACCTACGAACCGCTGTCATTGTCCCAGCATCTTCCACTTTTCCGCCCGATTCTCGTCACTCTTGCTTTGGATCGAGTTTGAATTACTCTTGTAGTTGGAGTCACGTTGCTATCCATGGTCCTAGGGATTCTCTTTTATTTGATATCGTGTCCTCCTACTTCGTTTTGCTATTTGGTCTAATCGGGTTAGGCTTGGAAAGATAGAAATTTTAAATAAATATTATACAAGTTCTAAAGTCTGTCAAACGCTTCGATGTTGACAGTAATAAAAGTTTGAAAATTGGAGTTTATCGCTTTGGTCTATGAGTGTTACCACGTGAGTTAGGATTGGATTAGAATGTTCGAAGGATTGGATAAAAATTTTCCTGACATGGTAGAAATTTTGTATGGATATTATTCAAATTCCAGTGCCTGTCAAACGCTTCGACGTTGACAGTTAAAAAGTTTGGTAAATTGAAGTTTATCGCTTTGGTCTAGGAGTGTTATCTCGTGAATTAGGATTAAATTGGAATGTTCGAAGGATTGGGTAAAAATTTCCTAGACATGACAGAAGTTTTGAATGGATCTTATAAAAATAAAAATAATATCCAATGTCTGTCAAATGCTTCGACGTTGACAGTTAAAAAAGTTTGGTAAATTGGAGTTTACCACCTTGCTCTGTGAGTGGTTTATTCGTGTTACTTGGCAGTATTAGCTTTGGAGAATTTTGTTGTTGAAGGTGTAGGGGAAAAAGTGGGCAGTGAAAGTAACTAGACGAGATGTCGCTTTAGAGATATATGGCATCGAGTGTTCCATCCAGTCGTAGGATGCAGAGCAGTTTTAGTTGAGAAGTTGGCCTTGTTCGGAAAGAGGAGAAAGGGTACTGGTTCTTATCGATTAATCGAGAAGTCTTCGTCGAGAATCAAAGGATCGTGCTGTTTGTATAATAGAGGATTGATTATTTCATTCTTACGTTGTTTCAGGTTATTAATCGAAGGAACGCGACCGTGGATAATATTCTCGAGGTACTCGAGACGAAAAGAGGTCTCTCGAAGTAACGCCAACTCTAGTTACTTTTCGAATCTGTTATAGTTACTTGAAAGTCAAGCGGGGAGTTCTAAATTGCCGTGACGAATAGTGATCTCTGAGGGTCAGGTCAACTCTAGTTATTTTTCATATTTATTATATACCCACTTAAGAACCAAACGTTGGTTCTAGGTATCCACGAGAAGCAGTAAGTCCTAGTTACTTTTCATATTTGTCAAAGTTACTCCAAAGTTTTTCTAATTATTTCCAGGATAATAATTTCTAATTATCCCTAGGATAATCACACGAGTATCAGTCATTTCTCAAATTTATCACAATTACTCGAAAGTTAGACATATACTTCGAAGTATTCGTGACAAATATTTAGTTACCCCTAGAAGTCACGCAAGTTTTAGTTACTTTTCGTATTTGACAAAATTACTCCAAAATCAAACTTGGATTTCTAATTATCCCTAGGTTAATCACACTACTATTAGTCACTTTTCAAATTCACCATAATTACTCGCAATTCAGACTTATACTTCCAAGTATTCGCGGTAAATAGTAACCTCTAGAAGCCCGACCAAGTCTAGTTACTTTTCCATTCCACCTACATCTATACCCACGCATATAATATATAAGTTCCACGAATGTAATTCTTACAATGAATGTAATCGACATTACAGCCTAGTCCAAACCATATGAACGTCATATATGCTTTCTACGACTCTAATCGACAGTGCAAACATGTATAGCCCGTTTCTAAACTATAACCATGTTCTCACCTAATAATGATGAAATTATTCGACCACCTAGAACATAATTTTCTTTCCAATCTATCATTTTCTTTCCTGCCCTTCTCCGCCCCATCTTCGAAATTCTCAAAATCTATCCCTATCCAAAGAAAATCTGACCACTCAAATTTTTCATCTCGAATCATTATATATACCTTCTACAATGACTCTAATCTATGGTATAAATATTTAGAGCCTGTTTCCATATTCCAAATTAGTTCTCAGATAACAATTACAAGATTAATCAACCACCTCGAATATTATTTTCTTATCTTCTCCATCCCTTCTTAGAGACTCCCAAAATTTACCCTCATTCGAAGCACACCTCAACCACCCAAGGTTCTCACTGTAAATTATCGTATATATCCTCTATAATGACTATAATCGACGGTATAAATATTTAGAACCTGTTTTCATATTCCAACTAAGTTCTTATCTAAGAATTATAAAATTAATTGGTACCTGGACCATAATTTTCCTCCCAATCTTACATTTTCTTTACTCCCCTTCTTCACCCTTTTCTCGAGACTCCCAAAATCTACCCCTATCCTAAAAAAACCCCAACCATTCAATTTCTTACCTTGAGTCATCACATATATTTTCTACAACTATTTTAATCGACGGTATAAATATTTCAAACCTATTTCCATATTCCAACCAAGTACTTATCTAACAATTATAAAAGTAATTGGTACCTCGAGCATAATCTTCCTCCCAATCATCCATTTTCTTCTCTCCCCTTCTTCACCCCTTCCTTAAGATTTCTAAAATCTGCCTCTATTCTGAGAAAACCCCAACCATTCAATTTCTCACTTCAAATCATCATATATACCTTCTACAACTACCCTAATCGACAGTATAAATATTTCGAACCCATTTCCATATTCCAATCAAGTACTTACCTAACAATTATAAAAGTAATTGGTACCTCGAGCATAATCTTCCTCCCAATCATCCATTTTCTTCTCTCCCCTTCTTCACCCTTTCCTTAAGATTTCTAAAATCTACCTCTATCCTGAGAAAACCCCAACCGATCAATTTCTTACCTCAAATCATCATATATACCTTCTACAACGATCCTAATCATCAGTATCAATATTTAGAGCCTATTTCTATGTTCCAAATATGTTTTCACCAAATGATTACAAAATTGCAAAATTAATCGACCACCTCGAGCATAATTTTCCTCCTAATTTCCTACTTTATTTATTTTTCCTACTTCATCCTCTGCACTACCCCTTCTTCGAGACTGCCAAAATCTAGCCCCACCCGAAGCAATGGCCAACCACTGAGGCTACCCAAGCTTCTCACCTCACCGACGACATACATACACAAAAGAAGATGGAAGGAAGGGGTGGAGGAGGAGGATGAGAATGGAGTAGCTCGCGGGTCGGCATGAAGACATTAATCGAGATGCTCGCGACGAGAAAAAGCTCGGAACAGCCTGGCCGAGGTGGGATGCTGGCCAAACTTAACGATCGCCAGCAGCTGGCCGGCGGGTTCGCGGAATTTATCATTATTCGATCATAACTCGTTAACCGTGCTTTCTTTATCGACCGCTGGATCCACGCGGATCCGGCTCGTTACAATCCGCTCCGCGAAATTTGCATGATTCCCGGCCACGAGTAATCCCGATACTGCTTCTGATTTATCTTCTATCTCTCCCTCTCCTCTCTGTCCCTCTCCTTGCTCCTCGCCCTCTTCCTTTCGCCTCGCGATTCGGGGAAACGAGTTATCAAGTGGGAGTCGCGACTAGAGAACGCTCGCTCCTTGGGGATGATTCCAGAGAGGATTTCGAAATGGAGGGTGTTCCATAATGCTTCTTTCCTTTGTTTTCTTCCGTTTCTCTTATTTTCCTTTTTTTTCAATCCTGTTTTACAGGTTATGACAGAATATAGTTTGAAATAGACACAGTGTATATAGAGTATAGTATATAGCATGGAATATAGTGTATGTAGAATAGACACAGGCACTGTAAGAATAGAATTTGCAACTGTAAGTAGATTCATAGGAAGTTAGAGTGGTTTTGATGCACAGTTATGGTACTTTTGCTTCGGCGTTCTCTGAAAAGTGTCAAAGGAATGATTTCGTGTTTCGTTTCTATGGGGAAATCTGAGTTTAAATTAGACACAGTGTAAATTAGGGCTACTGTTTTTCGAAATTTGAAAAGAAATGATGACTATTACCACTGTCAATTTTATACCTGTCTGTCAAATTTGTGACAGAATGACAGCACACCCCATGATTTTCAGCGTACTATTTAAAATCGCGTATCTCGGTAGAGAAAAATCTCACGACAACAAATCGTAGATTCTCTTAAAGAGGAAGGTTTGAACTACATTATAGGGTTAATAAAAATATCCTAGAAAAATCACTATACTTCCAATATTTTGGTAGATCGAATACAAAATCGCAAAAGTAGAACGTCTATCTACACACAGATGTCAATTCATTTGTCAAGCAGTTAAGTATGAATATAGGAGACACTATTATTGCACTGGTCTCAGAGAAGCACCAAAAATTATAAGCACTGCATCTTGTCACTTACTGTACCGTGGCGACACCACTCTCATTCAAATGTAATAAAAATAAAAATAAAAATATTACGAGTTAACTATGATATCTATGATATAGCTATGGGGTTTAATTAAAACTTAATCGACGTCGTTATTAGAAAGATGGCACGATGCTACGGAATGGCTTTGCACTGATCTCAGGAAAGCACCAAAAATTATACGGCAGTACATTTTGCCACTTACTGTACTCCCTTATTCGCATATAATAAAAAAGGAAAAAAATATTAGGAGTTACGTATGATATCTATGACAGCTATGGGGTTAAATTAGAAATTAATCGTCGCAGGTCGTAGACGCTCGACGTCGTTATCCTGTAGATGGCGTGACGCTGGAGACCTCTGGACTGATTTCAGAAAAGCACCAAAAGTTATAAGCTGTGCAGTTTGTCACGTACTGTACTCCCTTATTCGGATATAATAAAAAGGAAAAAAAATATTAGGAGTTACGTATGATATCTATGACAGGTATGGGGTTAAATTAGAAATTAATCGTCGCAGGTCGTAGACACCCGACGTCGTTATCCGGGAGGTCGCGCGACGCTCGACGAGGCCTCCGCATTTTGCCGCGAAGCGGGCCGAAAACCGGGACGATGGAGCGCGAACACGGCACGCAGAATGGAACACAATGCGGCTCGTTTCACGGCCGGCGAATGTCAGCTGACATTGATTGCGCATCAGACATTCAGTGGCTGCGATTCGCGCCGACCGCGCGTATTATGCGCCTCCGGCCGCTTCCGCGCGACCTCTGTAATTTATAATTTCCAGCGACGTATCCGCCGCAGCCTCGCCAACTCCCCGCTGGGACACGCTGCGTTTCATTTTCTCTGCCAGTTCCACGGATGATCGAACGTACCGAGAGGAGGATAAATTTCCTGCGCGCGGTAGAATTTGCAATTCCTGGCATAGGCTTTCTCTTTGTTTACGTGAACGTGGAATAATAATTCTTTCACTCTTTCTTTTCTTCTTAGGGGGGGGGGGGGTTATTAACCCCCTTGCAGAGTGATTTTATTTAAACTGTGTATTTCAGAATTATTTAATTTTGAATTTAGCGTTTAGTATTTTTATTTTAATTAGTTGCTATATAGGGTGACCCTGGAAGATTGGGGTAGAGTAGGATTATTACCCCCCTTGCAGTGTGATTTAATTCTGGGGCACCGTGCATTGCAGAATTATTTAATTTTATATTTAGTCGTTTAGTATTTTTATTTGAATTAGTTACTATACTGGGTGACCCTGGAAGATTGGGGTGAAGTGGGACTATTAACCCCCTTGCAGAGTGATTTAATTTTGGGGAACCATGCTTTGCGAAATTATCCAATTTTAAATTTAATTTTGCATTTAATATTTAGTATTTTTATTTTAATTAGTTACTATACTGGGTGTCCTTGGAAGATTAGAGTGGAGTTGAATTATTGACCCCCTTGCAGTGTGATTTAGTTTTGGGGAACCTTGCATTGCGAAATTATTTAATTTTAAATTTAATTTTGAACTTAGAATTTAGTTTCTTGACTTTAATTAACCACTATATAGGGTGTCCCTTGAAAATTGGGGTGAAGTGGAATTATTAACCCCCTTGCAGTGTGATTTAATTTTGGGGCACCGTGCATTGCAGAATTATTTAATTTTAAATTTAACGTTTAGTATTTCTATTTTAATTAGCAACTATACAAGGTGTCCCTAGAAGATTGTAATAGAGTGGAATTATTAACCCCTTTACAGTGTGATTTAATTTTGGAGCACCGTGCATTGCAGAATTATTTAATTTTAGATTTAGCGTTTAGTATTTTTATTTTAATTAGTCAACCCTCTAATTATCAACCCTCTTGCAGTATAATTTTGACTCCTACAATCATCATGGTGTTAATAATTATTCAATTACGTGTTATTAAAAATTTCTCACATTCAATTCACGGAAAATAAAACCTCCCCTAAAATTGTAGCATACGAACCCGACAACGAGAAAAATTCTTAAAGAACTGCCTATGTATATATTATTCCCCCCTGTCGTTGAAACCAATTACTTTTTCCAATTACCGTCTCTCTTTAAAAAAAGAAGTGTCCGTTAGGGTATGGCGAAAACTAGCCTAACACCTACCACGAGAGCGAGTGCAATAGCCAGCAACCCCTTCCCCCGTAGGTCTCCGAAGAAAAGGCGCCCCTGTTCCCCGCCCTTGCGAAAATTTCGAGAAATCCCCCAGTGAGGAACGAGTATTTCCAGACCTCAGCCAAGGGGGTTCCCCGCGGCACGATGGCGGGCCAGGGTGTTCCCCGAGGTCGTTTTTCTATTGGCGCTCACCTCGACGGCGGTTTTTGGCCGAGCTGCGCCGAAGAAAGGAGCCCTCGTGCACGCAAAATGTTTCGCGCTGATGCACGACGCCCTGTGCACCCTCGGATCTCGACAGAGACAGCCAGACCCGGGAAGAACGTGACAGGGAGGGAAGAAAGGGAAAGAAAAACGGGAGGAAAAATGGGGAAAAAATGCGCTCATAATAGGAACGTCCTCGGTCGCTGTAACATGGAGAATTTCCGAAACGTACACACACGTGCGCCCCTAGCATATCCCCATTGTCGTGGAAGAAGAAGAATGGCCGGAATTTTCCGCAGCTCCCTCCATCTTCGAGCGGTTTTCACGGCCAAACGCGATGGATCGTGTTTCGATCCTCTGGTCGCCTTCCATCCCGGCCTTGTTTCTCCTTTTCATCGCAGTTCCAGCGAACAGACGCGCGGAATTCGTTCCAGGGATTCCTCCTCGCCGAGATTCCTCTCGTCCACCAAGCTGCGGCTCCACGTGGATCCCTTGGACGAGGTGTCCTCGCGACTCGCCGCCCCTGGCAAGGGTGGCCATGTTGGAGAGCGAAGGAGAAGCTAGTTTGACAGCTGCTGTTCTTGTTTCCCTTTCTTCTGGTCGAGATGAGCTTCCTCGATCATCGACTGTCAACCTCCGAGTCGCGTAGCTCTACGTCACCCCTTTTGAGGCTAGCGAGGGTTTAGGTTCTCTAATTTATTCGATTCTGCAACTTACAATCGCAACCTTGGCGGTAAATTAGCTTCTCGACTCATTAATGTCTATCCGCTGTCAAGCAGGGATTGGCAATTTTCTCGTGACTCATCGTCCATCGAGTGTCACGGAGATAACGCGATTGGTGACACAAACGATACAGCGACCCATGCGAATGGTGAGTCTTTACACAGTTGGGTTGCTCGGAACACGCGACACCGCCTGCTGTCGTCCCCAAGGAGGACACAGGCTTTCGATTCGGTCGGAGTACGACTGATCGCTGGAGGAGCTCCTCGGGACGATCGGGTAGGTGGTTATCTCGGTATCCAGGTCGCGAGTGGCACCATTTTGTTCGTCAGCCGGGCTAGAAACCCGTCCCATTCTAGCCCCCACGCGAGCTGGAGGCAACGCAGACGCATAGAAGAGGCCGAGAAGTAGCCCGTGTCGCGAGCTCAACGCTCCGGGCACCACTCCGCTACCCTGCACTCGCGATTGGTGTCCGGTTCCGCTGCTTGCACCCTTTCCACCCACGCCACTCGCCTATGGTCAGTCGCCAGGCCAACCTTCCGCGCCTCTGAATTAGTTAGAGGGTGTCCGTGCGATTATTCGCGCGAATCGAAACGGCCCAGGCAATCCTGTTTTCTGTCAAGGCTTGTCCAGGTTTGGTTGGGCTAGTACAAGAGTTCGGGTCGTAGGAATTCTTAGGTATCCATGCGAATTGCTGTCTCTAGGGAAATGGGGTTTAGTTTTGACACTCTTGGTGATCCTACTGTCTTTGCAGAAATTAGAGAATTGTCGACGATTTGGAGGATTTGGAGATTGGATTTTGAGGTTGTTATTATTTAGGAACTTATTGAATATCTTCAGGACTGACAATTTCCAGTGAGTTAGGCTTCTAAGGAGTTTTATGTCAGCCTTAGGTAGGTTAGAGGACTTGGATAGGTTGATCCCTAATTTCAAGAAGTTTACTGTTCTTAAACATACTATCTTTAAAGAGATTTTCCAAGATTCTAAGGTTCCCAGTTTCGAGACACGAACAAATATCTGAAGATGAACTAGACTAAGAAATTTAAAGCACTAGACGGGAACGAGGAAGGTACGAAAATAGGAATCCTAACCTATAAAGCATCAATGACATGGGTAGTCTCAGTCAATACACTATAACGTGACAGATGTAGAGAATTCCAGATCAAAATGGCTGTGGAATAATACAATTTTAAGATTTGTAACTTGTATATATTCTAAAAATGAATCCTTAATTTCTAGAATTATAATTTTTACACTACCCTTAGAAAGATTCCCCAAGATTTCGAGATATCTGAAGATGAACCAAGCCAGGAATTAAAAATACGAAACTAAAATAAGAATCCTAACCTATAAAGCACTGGTGACTCAAGTCCAAATCAAAATGGCTGACGAACAATACGAATTTTGGGAACTGTAACTTGAATATATCCCAAAAATTGATTCCTAGTTTCTAGAATTATAATTTCTACAGTACCCTTAGAAAGATTCCCCAAGATTTCGAGATATCTGAAGATGAACCAAGCCAGGAATTAAAAATACGAAACTAAAATAAGAATCCTAACCTATAAAGCACTGGTGACTCAAGTCCAAATCAAAATGGCTGACGAACAATACGAATTTTGGGAACTGTAACTTGAATATATCCCAAAAATTGATTCCTAGTTTCTAGAATTATAATTTCTACAGTACCCTTAGAAAGATTCCCCAAGATTTCGAGATATCTGAAGATGAACCAAGCCAGGAATTAAAAATGCAAAACTAAAATAAGAATCCTAACCTACAAAGCACCGGTAATACCGGTCCAAATCAAAATGGCTGACAGATAATACGAATTTTGAGAACTGTAACTTGAATATATCCCAAAAATTGATTCCTAGTTTCTAGAATTACAATTTCTACAGTACCCTTAGAAAGATTCCCCAAGATTTCGAGATATCTGAGGATGAACCAAGCCAGGAATTAAAAATACGAAACTAAAATAAGAATCCTAACCCACAAAGCACTGGTGACTCAAGTCCAAATCAAAATGGCCGACGAACAATACGAATTTTGGGAACTGCAATTTATATACATATCCTAAAAATGAATCCCTACTTTCTACAATTATAATTTCTACACTACCCTTAAATAGATTCAAACCAGAAATTAGAAATACGAAACTAAAATAGGAACCCTAACCTACAAAGTACCGATAACACAGGTCCAAATCAAAATGGCTGACAAACAATACGAATTTTGTGAACAGTAACTTGTATATATCCCAGAAATGAATCCCTAATTTCTACAATTATAATTTCTACGCTACCCTTGAAAAGATTCTCCAAGATTTCGAGATATCTAAAAACTCAAACCAGACGAGGAATTAAAAGCGCGAAACGAGAACGAGGAAGCTTCGAGAATAGGAATCCTAACCTACAAAGCACCGATGACCCGTGTACTCTGCGCCAGCACCATCTAGCGTGACGAAAAACGTTCTCCCAAGGAGAATACACGCGTAAGTCGAGGAACGAAGCGACGGGGGGAGCGAATTAGAGACCCAGTTTCGATATAGATAGAGTCGACGGCGAATCCGTGGGCATTCGATCGTTCGGGAATGAATACGTAAAAGGCCGTGGCCGTATAGATCGCAGGTGTTCGAGGAAGAAGGTTAGGCGAGGAGAGTCCGAAACTTTTCATCGATTCCCATCCGCCAAGTTTCAGCCGGCCTAAGCAAGCGGAACCCACGAGTTCTGGACACGGTGCCCTGCAATACCCCGCGCCGGGAATTCCGCCACGCGAACTGGAACGCGTCTATAAACAAACTGTCCACGAGTTTTCCGTTTTCCCGATTCCTCCAGTCCCTCGTCCCAATGTAGAAACGCCTTCCTGCCATGGAATTCGCTTCTTCCCCTGATCCGATACTTCCTCGTTGTATCGTTGAATAAGAAAGGCTGTTTTTATCGGGCAGCTTTAGGGTGGTCTTCCATTAGAACCTCGGGAATCACGACAATTTTCTTATTCCCATTTTTGTCATTTAGAATGCAGCAGTGTAACGAAAATTGCATTCGCTATGCACGTGTTCCATGTGGAATTAATTTCTCTTTCTTAGATTTTTAATTAGTTGAATATACCATAGCGTTCGATAATCATGGAGGACGATGGGGAGTATGATAAAATTCTGGATACATTTGTTGACAATTTATCAGAAATTTTAAGTGACAGTGAAGATATTGATCATTGTGAAGATGACAGTGATAGTGATGGAAGCTCTGACAGTGGTAGTGGTATAGTTATTTTTTCAAAAAGACGTTCATTTGCCAAAAACATTTCTGGTTATTGGGTAAAGCTAGCAATAATTGTGATCCTCAATGTATTAACACTATATACTAATATACATATTAATATAATTAGTATATATATTAATATATATATACTAATATATTAACACTTATACTATCTAAATTAGCAGTTTCGAAATTTTTATTTATAGCTTCGATTATTTATTTTCACGAATTTTCCTTTGGTTTCTTTTTGTATAATTAATTTTTCAACGTTTTTCCTATTCTATTTTCCGTTTTTCTTTTTCGTTTTGAGGATCTTCTGCTAATTATTAATTACACACAATGAACAAGCTATAGAGCCTTTAAAATTTGTAGAATTGCATTGCAAATTTGGGAATATATTCTTGAAATATTCTGCTATTAAATAAAACAATAAAAAGGAAATCAATCTTTTTTATCGGTCTACACCAGGATCCTTTTCTATGGGATATAATTTCTGAGGTATGGTGAACCATCATTCCACTTGGTCTTCTTATTTTCTCCCAATTTTCGATGAAATTTAAAAATTCCAAAGTTTCGAACACTTGTGTGACACCTAATCCTAGTGATACATATATCCTAAGCATGATAATTATTTCTATTCATATTCCACGACAATTTCGTAGCTCCCAACAACAATATCTAATTCAACAACGAATCATTAATATTTTATCCAATGAAGATTCTTTAATTAATAATCCTTCCTCATTTTCCTTTACTTTTTCCCCAAAATTTCTAACAGGATCACTTATCCTTCACTCCACACGCATACTCGTCCTCCTAATCACTCGCCCCATAAGCAATTTCCAAAACCAAATTCCCCAATTCGTTCTTTAAATGCATCTAATTCAATCCAATACGTGTACCTCGATATCTGCACGTCGAATTCGAAAATTCGTTTTAATTGCAACAAAGTATCACTGAATAAAGTATCAGCTGTCATGTCAATGCATCGGATTTAAATTGCGAGTTAATTTTACGATTAAAAATTTGAAAGACACAGTTCAATAGTCCCGGAAGCCGTGCGAGCAACTCCAGTAGCAATTTCCAGCGTTCCATCAATTATATCTGCCACGCGGATCGAAACGGAAGTCCTGTGATCACGCGGGGTCGTATGACAAGGACTAGAGTGCCACGACGGCAGGAGCACGATTTCATCGGGAAAGGTCTTGGAAAGCCGATGAAATTTTTACGAGCAGAGAGACGCGTCATTATGGCGTGGCATGCCACGACAAAAGGGGCTCCCGTACGTGCGATATTGAATTATCGATGGCCGCCGCGTGCTTGGATATTCATGTGTTGCCTGCATCGACCTTACGTCCGATGAACGCTATTTTTCGCCGCAGATTTTCCGGAATTTCCCGGTCTTCGCCCTTTCCTCAGCCTCTGACACCGATTGCGAGTGCAACCGCGACGAAATACGCGAAGTTTCCGCGCAGAACGCGGATTTTTGTTCCCAAAATGAACGACGACTTCGACGTCTGTCAGATTAATTTTCTAATTAACTCCGAGGAGTTGGATCTCTGTCAAAAACTCGGCTGGAAGCTGACAGAGGCTTGCTTCACCTCGCCTTCACCTGAAGGATCTCCGTGAATCCTTCGTCTATGTTTTTATTTATAATATTTAAGAGAAATTTCGAATATTCGAATATGCGATCGTGAGAGAGCCATACTGTAACACAGTCATGAGTCTAGCCCAGAGTTTAGACCAACTGGTGTCTAAATAGGGGTAAGTAAAGCTGAAGAAGCTACTCTGTCTGCAGAAAGCGTTTAAGCGAAGTGCTCTACAGTCAAAGGGTTAACTGCAGGTAATTTCTGTGGATATTTTATTAGACTGAGCGTCGAGTAAGAGTCGTGTTATGTAAAAAGCTCGTGGCAATATCTGGCTGATTGTAAGGATTCGCGTTACGCGAGTACCTACTGGCTTAGAAATTTTTATACCGACTTATCCCGATTTAGTGTAACCTGGAAATGAGAGTAGTACCAGTGAAGCCACGTGTAGAGCAAATCCCATATTAAATTCTATAGTAAATTCTATAGTAAAAATTATCAGGTGGACCAATTACTTGACAGTTGTTTGACTCGGAGCATCGGTTGCTCGTTAGCCTAATCGATTAATCGAGAAAAATGGAGGGGTAAATATTATTTTAGACAGGAGTACGTGAAACTTAGAGTAGAAATTTCGAAAGTGGAATTGCTAACTTTGTTCAACGAATGATTGGAGTTTCGTGTGGAACTCTTGCGACTTTTCTAGGCTAGAGTGGATAGGGTTAAGAACGGCGACGTGAATAATTCAGGAAATCGGTCCGCGATGTGTTCGCGAAAGTTAATATAGTAGCTTGCTACTGAATTTTATTACGAATTTATCTGCTAATCTCGTACTAGAGCACGAGTATCGTACACGTAGCGTAGCCTGCTATTTTAACTCGGAGTTCCATTTACTTTATTCGTCTTAAACTTGTCGTCAGGGTATTTGTTTAAACGTCCCAAGAACAACAGAGAAGCGTTTACAAAAACAAACAATGCGACGATACTATAATGCCGATCGTATTTGCCAGACTTACGCATTCTTGCAGCCGTAATTACCTCGAAGAACAACATCCGAAGTGGGTTACGGGTTAAAACTGTCGTTGTTCCGTTAAAGTTCACTCTTTACACCGCATTTGTTATGCTGTCTAGTTTATTCTGTGACTAGATATTCTTCCATAATAGATGCACACGGTGAAAGGGGGTGGCAACCTCCTGACATGTCAGTGTAATCATTAAATCTTCCTTACAGTCACTCAAAGTTAATCAATCCTATGTCTATACGCGGCAGAATTTCATGAGTGCAAGCAGAAAGAAAAATAGCAAACATCTTCCATAAATTATTTTAACGTTACGTTGATCCGGGGGGTAGAAAATATTTGACACCTTTTATACATGCTCCTCAATATCTACCATAGATCGTTTCAAATTATATTTTTATCCATAGAAAATAAAGATTGTAAGACAGATATTAGAGTATAAAATACTCCCTCTAAACATGTTTCATAAATTATTTTAATGCCACGTTACTCAGAGGGGTAGAAAATATTAGACACCTTTTATACACGCTCCTGAACATCATCCATAAATTGTTTTAAATTACCTATTTTATCTGTAGAAAATAAAGATTCTAAGAAAGAAATTAGAGTGCAGAATACTCCCTCTAAACATGTTTCATAAATTATTTTAATGCCACGTTACTCAGAGGGGTAGAAAATATTAGACACCTTTTATACACGCTCCTGAACATCATCCATAAATTGTTTTAAATTACCTATTTTATCTGTAGAAAATAAAGATTCTAAGAAAGAAATTAGAGTGCAGAATACTCCCTCTAAACATGTTTCATAAATTATTTTAATGCCACGTTACTCAGAGGGGTAGAAAATATTAGACACCTTTTATACACAGCCCTGAACATCTTCCCCAAATTATTCCAAATTATATTTTTATTTGTAGAAAATAAGGATTCTAAGACAGAAATTAGGATGCAAATTAATCCTTCTAAATATCGTTCGTAAATTATTTTCACGGCACGTTACTCAGAGGGGTAGAAAATATTAGACACCTTTTATACGCATCCCTGAACATCTTCCCTAAATTGTTCCAAATTATATTTTTATCTGTAGAAAATAAAGATCGTAGGATAGAAATTAGACGGCAAAATACTCTTTATAAACATCTT
The DNA here is from genome assembly GCF_001483705.2 of Eufriesea mexicana. Taxonomy (NCBI): domain Eukaryota; kingdom Metazoa; phylum Arthropoda; class Insecta; order Hymenoptera; family Apidae; genus Eufriesea; species Eufriesea mexicana. The sequence continues at coordinate 671,541 of NW_016909336.1, read as the reverse complement.
CCATAATTTATTTTAACACTGCGTTACTCGAAAGGGTAGGATACATTTGGTACCTGTCATAAACAGCCCTGAAGAGCTGTCATAAATTATTCCAAATCAAAGACAAAGATTGAAAGAAATAAATTACGATGCAGAGTACTTTTAAAGTCTGTCATAGCTTATTGTTAGTTTAAAGTCACGCTACTTTCTCCAAAGAAAGAGGAATCTTCATCCCCAAACACCATAATAAAACCGGGAAAAATTGAACCACCGACTGAAAGAAAAATCCGGGAACAGAGTCAAAAATCTACCGTCACGTTTCATGATACCTCAGAATATTGGTCGTAAACCTAGCTATCCCCGGAACCTCCTGGAAGACAAAGAAACGTGGCAGGCGAGAGCTCTCTGCTTGCCTATGTCCACCCTAGCGAACTTAATCACCGGGATCACGAGACGAAGCTGGATGGCTAAAAAGGCTCCGAAAATTCGGATCGTTGTCCAAAGGGCCCGAGGTTCTGTCGGCGTAATCCGAGCCGAGACATCTATGTCGATAGGGCAATAATTAGGCTGCTTAAAGAGCTAGAAAGGGTGGAAGCGCGGCCGAGTAGAGGAAGAAGGGAACGAGGGAGCTGGTGGGCCAGGGGGTTGGGGGACGCAGGCAACGTCGGCTCTTTCTGTCGCCTCGAAGAGGGTCCGGAGGCGGACTCGTCGGTAGTCGTGTCGGTTCCCGTGGCCTTTCATCCCTTTCGACGTGCGCGCCGCCGTGAATAGGCGAAACTAGAGGTACCGGGAGGGCACCGGTCCTCCGCGGCTTCCACACACGTTTCCCAGTGAAAGGGTAGAAAGAGAGGGAGTCGACTTGTCCCGCCAGCCTGTCACGTCCCTTGTGAACCGTGTCCCGCGCTAGCTAGCGATGGCCTCGAGCCTGTAATCGCTTCTTCCACGCTCCTCATTCAGACTCTAGAGCAGTTTGACCGCACCTAGGCATGGCGGAGGTGTGACCGGGTGTAGATAGTCGCTGCGATGCCGGCTCGCGTTGCTTTCGCGAGCAAAATAGCATTGGATGGGGCTCAGCCAGGCTCCCTATCGGGTTAGATTGCTGAGATCCGGAGACATGTCTCTGTCTAGGTGTCTGAGTCTAAGTGTCTGCACGATCTTTGACACTCGACGGTATCTGCCAACGTTATTCGAACTACTGCAGCTCAGGAGAGTCTCGTATGCACGAGACACTTTGTCTTGCCTATCAGACCTACCAGTTACCCTGGATTGCGTCACGAGGGAGACTGGTTCGTCATCCTATCTACCGGGTGCTCGAGGAAGCAGAAACTCTCTTAACACTGGAACTACCGATCTTTAATGGGTACCTAACCATAACGTGCACAGATTATAGTAATTTCAGGGGTACGATAAATATGAGTGAATATATTGATTACAGTTCTTTGAGTTCTATGAGTTGATACCAATTTTATTCTTAAATCAGGTGTATGAGTTCGGTGATTGGAAAAAGGAAAATTCTGGGACCAGTCATTTTGACTGGGTTGGTAGTTCTAGCGTTAAATAGTCTGCTTAGTTATCCTCATCCCGATCTTTCAGGGTCAGAACTATTTTAGGGATATTTTCCCACCCCCAACCCTAAGAATCGCATGGAACCATCGGTCCCCGACGAAAAAGACGTTTGAAACAGCGTGTACGACGAGATTTCTGGAAAGCTTGCGCGACACGGAGAAGCAGAGCGAGAGAATTGAATGCCCATCGCTAAATAGGGTACAAGGGGGGCGAGTCCGGGTCCGCGGAGGGGAGGGTTGGCGGCCGGTATAATGGCGGCTTCGGCACAGGCCCCCAAAAGAAACCCATAGATATCGCATTGCGCGGCCGGGACTGACGGGACAAAACAGCCCGACAATAGGGGGGGTTTTCGGTCCTCCGCCGCGAGATTCGTGGCCAGCTGTGGAGGGGCAGAGGAAGGAGCGAGACGGGCCCGCGTGAGAGCGACGAGGACGGCGCAGGCGCGTTTTCACGTCACCGGCCGAGCCGGGGGACCGAGACGCGGCAGCCTGCCCATCGGGCCCTCCTCGCGTGCCGATCCATTAATTAACCATCGCCATTTCTTACCCTCCGCGGGGAGGTCGGCCTGCCAGCGGGCCTCCCTGCGACTCGTGGGGACCGTTGGAAAATTCGAACCCCCTATCGGGCCTGAGTGTACGCGCTATTGAACTATCGGTGTATCGGCTCCGCGTGCATTCGTTGCTGCAGACGTTTCTCAGATTTTTTCCCATTTCGTGGCTCGGGTTCGGGCCACCGATAACATCTGATTTACAGGATTTTCGTGCACGATCTGGCAGATCTCGAAGGAAATTCTGCTGTTGGGGTTAGGGTTCTTGGGAATTTCAGTCTTTTCCTAATAATAATTAATCTCTCGAACTCGAATGATATTTTTAATAATTCGACTGTCAATTTTGACACTGCGACATCTCTGTGGAAATTCCGGTGGAAAAATTACAGTTTTCGGGATTAATCCCTTAGGTTCTAATGTTTTATTTATTCGCCCGACTGCCAATTTTGACACTGGCATTTCTCTGTGGAAATTCCAATAGAAAAATTAAAGTTTTAGGAATTTCAGTGTCTTCGAAATGAAAATTAATTTGTCGGACTTCAATAATATTTTTAATAATTCGACTGCCAATTTTGACATTGCCAGATCTCTGTGGAAATTCCGATGGTAGAACTAGAGTTTTAGGGATTAATCCCTTGGGTTCGAATCTTTTATTTACTCCCTCCACTGCCAATTTTGATACTGTCATATCTGTATGGAAATTCCAATTGAAAAATTAAAGTTTTAGGAATTTCCATGTCTTCGTAATAATAATTAATCTCTCGAACTCGAATGATATTTTTAATAACTCGACTGTCAATTTTGTCACTGCCAAATCTGTGTGGAAATTCCGATGGAAAAATTAGAGTTTTGAGAATTTCAGTGTCTTCGTAATAATAATTAATCTCTAGGACTTCAATAATATTTTCAATAATTCGACTGTCAATTTTGACACTGCCAAATCTCTATGAAAATTCCGACAGAGAAACTAGAGTTTTAGAAATTAATTCCTTGGGTTCGAATATTTTATTCACTCCCTCGACCGCCAATTTTGACACCGTCAAATGTGAGAGAAAATTCCAATGGCAGAATTAAGGTTTTGAGTATTCATAATCCCTTGACCTCGAATATTTTATTCACTCACTAAAACCCTCAATTTTGACACTCTAAACCACTGTAAACATGTCCAAAATCTCGCGTCGGATACAGAATTCGTTTATGGCAGGTCCTCGTATTCCAAGACATGTCAATACCTAATTGCTATTTGATTCTCACACTCCAATATCATTTTCATTCCTGAGAAGCTTCTATATCCTGCCAAACATCCGCTCAGACTCCGAAATCTTTCGACCCACGCGAAATAACTGCTCTTCGATCAACGAGCAGTCTTTAATTACTCACACTCTTCGCATAATTCGAAGCTTGGCATACGTAAAAGGAGCGTGCACACTTGCTCGAGCTGCTCGCTGCCAAATTCGCGAAGAATCGCACAGGTGGAGGTTAATTTAATTAGAACCGGAGGAAAGTTGGGATCGATCGGAGGCTGGGAACGAGGCAGGAGTGAAAGCAAAGGAGCGTCCATCGACGGGGCGCAACGGACGAAATTAATTTGTAAGCGGGGCGATAAATCGCCGAGCGTAAATCGCTAACGAGAGTTATAAAGTCCCTAATTACTCGGAGAGCCAGCGGTAATATCGCGATACCTGCGATCGAAGCGCGATCGCGCGACTTTCTTCTGCGTGGAACACGCGAGTAAAACGTTATTATTCCATTGAATTATTAATTCTCGCCTCTCCCTATCTCCTCTCTCTCTTTCTCTCTTATACCGTCACCTGGTCGATCGCAATTATTCCTATCACTCTCCCAATTTTTTCCGACTGTGTCTCACCTCTCGTTACGTATTTGACAGCGAAGTTGACAGAGAACAGGTTGTTCCCAGCTGTAACTACAGTTTTCTTGCATCGATGATCAGATAACGAGTAAAAATCTTTCCATCCTCATACTGTGTGTCTCTATGAGCATGATTATGCAACGTTTAGACTCCTGAGACATCGAAATGCTTCCTCTTTTATTTTATTTCCCCACAAATTTTCGTTTTTCTTTTCCTTTTTTCTACAGTTAATTTCTTTGATAAGATTCTTTTAAAATTCCGAGGAGAATTTTAATTCCTCCAATTCAATAGATTTCCTTGGAATATTATTTCTCGTAGAATAGAGGATGTTGTCTTAATGATTTTAGGTGTACATTCTGTCATTGTCAATTAGGATTACCTGATCTATAAAATAGAGCGTTTCAAGGATTAAGAAATTGCATACGAGATAAATTATAGAACTTCAAATAGTGCACAGTATACTTTCAATATTCTCAGGCAGAATAAACTTTTCGGACATTGACAGGCTAACTAACTGACTCGTTACAGCTAATGCCACGACTAATGGTCCTCGTCCCCTCGGCCATCTAATTATCCTAATTACTAGTTGTGTAAATAGACGAGACGTTGCCATAGATCCTCAGCAAAACGCAATAACACAAAATTATTCCTAACCACTGTCATATTTTGGACGTACATGAATCTATAATACGTGCAGGAAACTCGTGGAATTATTAAACCAGTCGAAAACCGAAATATGTATATAATTCAAAATTATTTTAACTTTCGTTTATCCCATTTATATCTATGGGTAAAATCGAACAATAATATCTTTATCTCATAACAAGAAACACAAAGTATATGTACACAAAAGACAATAACATCACAAACACAAAATACAGGGTGTCCCTAGAAAACGTATACACACTTTAATACCTTATTCTTTCTAATTTATTTTTTCTTTTCTAGGCACAACCCATTTAAACCCATTGAAAAACGTAAATATGTTTCAAAGTGCTACCATAAGTGTGAAAACATACTGGAAATCCAAAGACGGTTTAATTAAACAGTAAAATATATACTGTTTTTATTATCACTCAAAGTGTGTATACATTTTATTGGGACACCCTGTATACTACAATGTTAAATCAGCTCTCTCTTTTACACTCTCTGTCTCACTTTATCCACCTATTCTAACTCTCTGACAGTCTAAGACATGTCATATGTACACCATAGTCTTTGTAACTCAATGACACTCGCGTTGTCTGGAAAGTTCGTGCCGATTTTTGGTAGCTATCGTAAAGACAGGTTTGAATATATCAGAACGATTGAAAACAAAATGCGTAAATATCGTAACAGACGGTACTTAATTGGAAAAATTTGGACACGATTAATTTTTGTCAGTTTTATACACCTTTGAATATGGAAGAATAACGAGTGCATATTAGGCTACTAATCTAAATTTTCTGTTACCAGCAAGGCAAAAATGAAAGAACGGAATTTTCAAGTTGCCTGAAAGATGGGGTAAAGTTGTAGAACATGACGGTACCTATATAATTTAACCACTTGCACTCGACGACTGTTTCGTTACAGAAAAATAGTAATTCGAAGACTTTCTGTCATAGAGTCGAGGATACATTTAAAATGGTAAATGAGAAATCGTATGCAAATTAAGACGTAGAATTATTTTTCTTCGACATTCCACACATTGCTAGGTAATTTTAAATTTGATATATTAATTCACGTCGATCTTTAGAATCTGATTAAATGGTGACTGAGAGTCACCTCTCGAGTGCAAAGGGTTAATAAATGTATGCTAAAATTCAAATATCCTGCGTTTCAATTTTCCTTCAAAATCTTGCACGAACTTTCCGCACAACCCGATATAAAACCACCAACTGGCAAGAATAAAATTACAAAAGATTATGTATTATCGCGTAAACAGAGGTTTCTTACCCTAACTCCTCGCATGACACACCCCCTCGTCGAAACCCCTAGCTCACCTCTAGCTCTAGAGTCTGCCAAGACTGAATGAAAATTCGTTCCTTCGGAAACACGCAGCGAGTAGTAGATAAGACGGTGTCTAATCGATTTTGCGAGATCGAGGAACGTTCGACGTCGCAAAAATGGTGGCGATAAGTTCACACCGGTGGAGGGAAACGGCGTCGAGGCGAGCATCGAGCAAAGTCTCCTGCGTTACGTTAATGCTCACGATCAATTTCACTTCCCAGCCCGTGGTGCTCCCTCTCCCAAAGAACGTTGCTGCTTAATCGATACGTCGCTTTTAGACTCTCTGACAGCCTAAGCGAGCCACTATTTCAAGTCTGCCTACCAATAGACAGCCTAGCTTCCGCGCGAGGTGTCTAGGAAGCGAGTTCCAACGACCAGAGAGGAAACTCGCGAGTACGCCATTGTCCTCAGAGTGAGACATTTGGAAAATCTTCTGTACACTTCCTACGAGTCATTTTCAAAATTTTATAAAATAAAAAGGATTGAAAATTTAATCGGAATTGCTCCATGAAAAATAGAAATCGGAAACTCGTGTGTGCAATAATTGAATTATCATAAAACGATCAGTCAGATTAGAGGTGTTAGAGATGTTATTTTAATTCGGAACACCGAGAAAATTAAATTTCCGTATTGAAGTATGTAATATATAAATTTACTATGGTCCAGAGAAATTTTTCATAGTCTTCCTAAATTTTTGTCATAGTCCATCCAGAGATAATTCGGTATAAAATATGATAAAAATCAGGAACTTCTGTATATCGTATTTACATTGGTAATAACTACACGAAAGTTACCATAAATTGATCAGAGAAATTTTTTATAATCTTCTTCAATTTTTGTCATAGTAAATCCAACAATCATTCGGTATAAAATATGATAAAAATCGCAAGCTTCTTTATATTAAATTTAAATTAATAATTCTTACAAAATATAAACCTTCTGAAACACTACTTTAAATGGGATAGAATTTATTTAACAAATTCGCAATGAAAATATTTTTCTATTTGATTTAATATATTATAAAAATCACAAGCTTTTCTACATCATAGTTACACCAATAACAACCATACTAAAATCACTACAAGAAGATTCTAGATCAGATGCACTCATGAAGCAAGGATTTTTTAAGGCACTATTTTAAATGACAGCAGCAGTAAAATTCCTCTGTCAAAATATATGATATTTAATAAACTTGTCATTCCATTCTATACAACGATGCAACGATCATTATTTGACATAGAATATTACAAAAATCAAAGACCAAAGCCATAATTATCAAATAATCATCAAGAAGTGACCAGAGAAGATCATTTACTCAGAGACAGTCGACCATTTTGTCGTCATTTTACAACTCTGCTACCCCAATCAGATCTACCCTAACCAGAAAATTCAATTTACAACTGATACAATTTCATCTTTACGTATTACAAACACGTACAATCATGCTTTCACTCTCACATTTTATTACAATTAGCATGCACGTGTTCCTAACCCTGAACCTACCACAATCTAAATAATCAATTTCAAAATTCCAATTAAAAATCCTCATTCAACGCTATCAACATTCTAATATGAATTCCATTTCAAAATTAATTTATTAATTAATGTTGTATTTTTTAAAATATCTCTTAATTTATAATCAATATTTTTTAAAATATCTTCTTCCTTAATTCTCTCATATGTCAATGATTTGGCTCATCGTGGTAGGTTCACTGTCAAAGACTAATGATTCGCTTATCCTCACACACACACACACAGACACACATACACATGCGCACTCGTGACCACAAACTCTACTTACGACGTTGACATTGGGTTCAAACATATTATTATAATATTATTAATATTACTATATTACCGATGTGCAGTTGATTAAAATCCTAAAGGTGCATACACCCAGCAGAAAATTCACTTCACAACGACGCTCGTGTTTTCCCGACGCGGAATCTCGAACACAACAATACGTCGCGGCGGTGACTGACGCCGGACGGAGATACTTGGCTTGGCGTGAACCGAGTAACCTAACCCTCTGTGGACGTCACGGAGGAGACGCTATAGTCCCGGAAGCCTTGGTCGGAAAACAGGTGACTCAGGGTAAAGAGGCGTGCGATCCGAGGAAATGGAAGGATTTTTCCCTGGATCCCGATTTTTGGACCCCCTGGTACACGCGTGGATCCATCTTCGCGTCGAAGGTCTGGCTGCAAGTTAGGAGGCAGGTTAATTGGGCCATTGTCGAGCGAAGTGTCCGCTTCTTTTAATTGAAGGGTTCTTTGACGTGTCTTTGAGAAGCTTCTTAGCTCTTCAAGCAGTTTTCTGTCGTAAAACAGCGCAGCGACTCGGCCAAGTGGCAACTTCGCTCAGTTTACGTGAAACACTCCGCCGACATTCATTCCCATGCGTTCCTTTATTCCGCTTTTCTTCCTCTGCATTTTCCGCAGGAGCCGATGACTCGTGCGGGATTCGGCGCTTTAAATCGAGGACAAGTGCGTTGGTCCTGGTGTCGTTGCTCCGGGATCATCGTCATCTTCGTTGTCTCCGTTGCTGGGAAGTTTCTTAAGTCAGTGTCGTATGTGAGAGTCACTGGGATTGGGGAGATTTTGTGAGATTCGAATTGGAATCACAGGTGGGCGTTTTTGTTTTGAAATTCTTTGAGGAAGTATCACAAGTAGGACAAATTTATTTCGACAAATGTAAAATTCGATATAATACGTGGATAATATAATGAGAAAATTGAAGAATTATTTTTATTTAAATTTTACTACGTGGATAATGAAATGATAAAATTAAAATTTGGCAGGGATTAATGATGCAAATTTCCTATATTTTTAATCTCAACAATAGCCAATGGGATGTCAACTCTGACACGTGAATAATATGACAATATAATAATCGTAATAATTTAATTAAAAAATTTGAAATAATACGATTACGATAAAATTTGAAAATTAGAGTTAGCCAAAGCTGTAAAATTTGAGCACAATAATCAAATCCCGCTATTTTTAATTTCAATAATAGTTATTCAGATGCCAACTCTGCCACGTGAATAATGTAACAGTATAATAATCATAATAATTTAATTAAAAAATTTAGAATAATACGATTACGATGAAATTGAAAAATTAGAGATAGCCAAAGCTGTAAAATTTGAGCACAATAATCAAATCCCTATATTTTTAATTTCAATAATAGTTATTCAGATGCCAACTCTGCCACGTGAATAATGTAACAGTATAATAATCGTAATAATTTAATTAAAAAATTTAGAATAATACGATTACGATGAAATTTAAAAATTAGAGTTAGCTGAAATTGTAAAATTAGAGCACGATAATCAAATGCCTTATATTTTTAATTTCAACAATATCCAATTAAATGCCAAGTCTGCCACGTGAATAATATAATAGTATAATAATCGTAATAATTTAATTAAAAAATTTAGAATAATACGATTACAATGAAATTGAAAAATTAGAGTTGGCTGAAATTGTAAAATTAGAGTTAGCTGAAATTGTAAAATTAGACCAGGATAATTAAATCCCCTATATTTTTAATTTCAGCAATAGCCAATTTAATTTCAACTCTGCCACGTGAATAATGAACAATCTAATAATCGTAATAATTTAATTAAAAAATTGTTAATAATACATGCAAGATAAAACGTTAAGATTAGCGTTAAATAAGGGTGGATGATCCCGCAAGTTTCAAGATCGGACCGCGAGATATCGAATCGAAGAAGAACCACCCCTATTCGAATCGACTTTCTCCCTCTGTTTTCCCTTCTCTTCTCCCTCGCTCTACAGCCCGTTTACCGAAACTATCAATTGATGTCGAGGCACAAACAGCGTAGCACGGTTTACACACACGCAGCTGCACCCCCGAACAGCGTGGATCCAAACAGAGCGGATATATCTGCTCGTCCATCTGTCGTTGTGTAACGGAACACCGGCTAATAGTATTAGAAATATATATATCTCTCCGACTAAACTACCCCGCTGTCAAACCACTCGATCGACGCACCCCTGCCCCTCCGTTGGATTACGTCTGTAAACGCCTACCGTGCCGACTCCCGATCCAGTTCTACCCCGAAAATCTGCTAAAACCGCTCATTGTGCCCCGTGCTCCTCGTTGAGTCACCGTCACGCTTCATCCTGCTGACTCTGTCACGGACTTCCGGTTTATTCCCGGCGCGATGGTCGCGATCGAAGTGTCCTTTGCAGATTAGAAACTACGCACGAGGATAGGGGTGGCTCGGGGTGGCTGACACGATCTTCCTAGATGCGCGGGAATTTTGGCATCGTCTTTCTCATTGGCTAATCGAGGCTGAGATTATCGAAGATTAGGCTCATTAGATGCAGAGTAGGTTTTAATATCCGTTAGTAAAGTCACAGAGGGAAACTCAGAGATGTGATTCTTCAGGATTGAGAATTGGGGGTTGAACTGTCGTCAGGATTGCATGTATTGCTTATTTGTGTATTGGAACTGAATGACGAGGGTAATATGGATTTGGGGAATCGCGTATTTATTCATGTGCAGTGTTTTATAGTCGGCTGACTGATCGAAGTTATGGGGTTGAAGGGAAAAATTACCGCGACACCGAGGACAGATATATACTGATCATCACTATTGCTATTTTATTTCTCTAGAAATATGTAGTACTATAATGGATAATAATAATATATAAATTAATTATAAAAGATTCGAGATCTTAGGTAGTTGTAGTGCCAACAACGTGAGAATTACTCCACTCTTTCACTATTTTTTTAGCCAAAGCTGTAAAATTTGAGCACAATAATCAAATCCCTATATTTTTAATTTCAATAATAGTTATTCAGATGCCAACTCTGCCACGTGAATAATGTAACAGTATAATAATCGTAATAATTTAATTAAAAAATTTAGAATAATACGATTACGATGAAATTTAAAAATTAGAGTTAGCTGAAATTGTAAAATTAGAGCACGATAATCAAATGCCTTATATTTTTAATTTCAACAATATCCAATTAAATGCCAAGTCTGCCGCGTGAATAATATAATAGTATAATAATCGTAATAATTTAATTAAAAAATTTAGAATAATACGATTACAATGAAATTGAAAAATTAGAGTTGGCTGAAATTGTAAAATTAGAGTTAGCTGAAATTGTAAAATTAGACCAGGATAATTAAATCCCCTATATTTTTAATTTCAGCAATAGCCAATTTAATTTCAACTCTGCCACGTGAATAATGAACAATCTAATAATCGTAATAATTTAATTAAAAAATTGTTAATAATACATGCAAGATAAAACGTTAAGATTAGCGTTAAATAAGGGTGGATGATCCCGCAAGTTTCAAGATCGGACCGCGAGATATCGAATCGAAGAAGAACCACCCCTATTCGAATCGACTTTCTCCCTCTGTTTTCCCTTCTCTTCTCCCTCGCTCTACAGCCCGTTTACCGAAACTATCAATTGATGTCGAGGCACAAACAGCGTAGCACGGTTTACACACACGCAGCTGCACCCCCGAACAGCGTGGATCCAAACAGAGCGGATATATCTGCTCGTCCATCTGTCGTTGTGTAACGGAACACCGGCTAATAGTATTAGAAATATATATATCTCTCCGACTAAACTACCCCGCTGTCAAACCACTCGATCGACGCACCCCTGCCCCTCCGTTGGATTACGTCTGTAAACGCCTACCGTGCCGACTCCCGATCCAGTTCTACCCCGAAAATCTGCTAAAACCGCTCATTGTGCCCCGTGCTCCTCGTTGAGTCACCGTCACGCTTCATCCTGCTGACTCTGTCACGGACTTCCGGTTTATTCCCGGCGCGATGGTCGCGATCGAAGTGTCCTTTGCAGATTAGAAACTACGCACGAGGATAGGGGTGGCTCGGGGTGGCTGACACGATCTTCCTAGATGCGCGGGAATTTTGGCATCGTCTTTCTCATTGGCTAATCGAGGCTGAGATTATCGAAGATTAGGCTCATTAGATGCAGAGTAGGTTTTAATATCCGTTAGTAAAGTCACAGAGGGAAACTCAGAGATGTGATTCTTCAGGATTGAGAATTGGGGGTTGAACTGTCGTCAGGATTGCATGTATTGCTTATTTGTGTATTGGAACTGAATGACGAGGGTAATATGGATTTGGGGAATCGCGTATTTATTCATGTGCAGTGTTTTATAGTCGGCTGACTGATCGAAGTTATGGGGTTGAAGGGAAAAATTACCGCGACACCGAGGACAGATATATACTGATCATCACTATTGCTATTTTATTTCTCTAGAAATATGTAGTACTATAATGGATAATAATAATATATAAATTAATTATAAAAGATTCGAGATCTTAGGTAGTTGTAGTGCCAACAACGTGAGAATTACTCCACTCTTTCACTATTTTTACTCTTCAACCCTTAATACTAATAGTAATAAAATTAATAATAAAGGATTCGAGATCTTAGGTAGTTCTAATACCAACGTGTACTTGGTAATTAGGGAAAAATTTGTAGAATTACTCCACTCTTCAACCCCTAATATTAATAATAATTAAATTAATAATAAAAGATCCGAGACCTTAGATAATCCTAATACCGACGTGTACTTTGTAATTAGGGAAAAATCTGTAGAATTACTCCACTCTTCAACCCCTAATATTAATAATAAAAGATCCGAGACCTTAGATAATCCTAATACCGACGTGTACTTTGTAATTAGGGAAAAATCTGTAGAATTACTCCACTCTTCAACCCCTAATATTAATAATAAAAGATCCGAGACCTTAGATAATCCTAATACCGACGTGTACTTTGTAATTAGGGAAAAATCTGTAGAATTACTCCACTCTTCAACCCCTAATATTAATAATAATTAAATTCATAATAAAAGATCCGAGATCTTAGGTAGTTCTAATACCAACGTGTACTTGGTAATTAGCGAAAAACCTGTAGAATTTCTCCACTTTTCCACTATTTTCGCTCTTCAACCCCTAATAATAATAATAATTAAATGAATAAGACCTTAGATAGTCCAAGTGCCAACGCGTACTCAATAATTAGAGAAAAATATGTACAATTACTTCACTCTTGCAATATTTTCGCCCTCGAACCCCTACGGTTTCACCACTGCACGTTTCCCTGAAATACGAAGAATTAATCCACTCTTCAACCCCTATTGCGCAATGGGACGGAGATGGACGAAGCGGCGTGGAAGGTGAAAGAAAGGATGGCTCGTGGAGCGAGAACTCGCGGAGAAATCTAATCCAGGGTCGATCCCCGTCGACGATATCCGGATTCTAATGCGATATTCCGTGTTGGATGGGTGGCAGGCCGTGTACGTAGGAGATAATTCAATTAACCCCCGGGTAGTCGGCTCCTAGAAATACAATCGAGGTTCCTGCGCGGCACGGCAAGACTGTTACGAATCGGGCCGAGTAGTTGCCGGATAATTGCAGATATCGCGGTCGAGGGTTCCTTCGTCAGATCGCTGAACAATTAGGCGTTCCCACTTTCGCCTCGTTATCCGCCGATCAGACTCGCAGTTGTTACGCCGCTGAAAACTAACCGGGGCACCATTGCCCCGCAACGAATCACTTTTCGTCAGCCTGATCGAGTGTCCGTTTGGGTAGTCGATTTTCCATTGCTTTTCCGCCCCTTTCCTCTTTTTCCTCTCGATCCCTGCGTTTTTACTCCAATTCGGGACGTTGACTGGGTTTTTCTGGATGTATGTGGTTTTTCGAAGGGGGGGGGGGGGGGGTTTTTTTATTAGGGGATGTTTCTGTGGATTATTTCTTGGAAATTTGAAAGTGTTGAATATACTAGGTTTTTGGAAATTATAGTTTTCCGTGTTTCTTGGAATGTTGGTTAATAGTGGGGGAAAAGGGGATGCTGAATTCTAGCTCGATTGAAATTATGTGGGAAGAATCTTAGTTAAAAATCCTAGGAAATTTGCTAAAAATAATTTCGGTAATTTTCTGAAAAGGAAATACGAACTTAGAAACCTGTGTGGGGTAAAATGCTTGACGATGTTGGGGGAATTCTAGTGAAAAGTTTTGATAATTAGTCGAAGCTTGAAACAGTCCAGAAGAAATTTCATTATATTTCTAAAAAGAAAGTATAAACTAAAATGTCCATGTGGTATAAAAATGCCTGGTGATGTTGAAAGAATTCTAGTGAAAAATTCTAGGGAATTGAGTGAAACTCCAGAGGCACTAACAGAAAATTTAATAAATTTCTGAAAGAAGGTATGAACTCAAAAATTCGTATACCATAAGAATGCCTGTCAATGTTAAAATAATTCTAGTGGAAAATTCTAAGGAATTGACTGAAGCTCCAAAAAACACAAAAACGAAAGAAATGCGCCAATTTCTGAAAGTGAAACGTGAACTAAAAAATCGAAACACTGTACAAAAGTCTGTCGAAGTTAAAAAAATTCTAGTGAAAAATTCTAGGGAATCGTCTGAAGCTACAGCGACACCAAAAAAGAAATTTAGTAAATTTCTAAAAGAAAAGTGTGAACTGAAAATTCGAAGTACCGTGAAAGCGCCTGTCGAGGTAAAAAGAACTCTAGTGAAAAATTCTAGGGAATCGACTGAGGCTGCAGAGTCTTCAAACGTCGAGTCATACCCGTCCGGAAATCATGAAAAGAGTGCTCGGTACTGCGTTGCATCGAAGAAAACTCCATCCCCTGTACTCCACACAGCCCCCTGCGTCAGTCATGAAAATTGCGCGCGCGAGGCTTTCCAATTTCAAAAGCAATCCCGCGAGTCATCGAGCTTCCACCTGATTTCCTCGGAGCCGGAGCGGTGATCGGAAATCAGGCACTCGACCGCCGGGGAACGGTCTCCCTTTAATCGCACGGCGTCTCATCCGGCGACACCCCGCGATCGATCAGCCGCGATCGCTCGCGCATCAAGAGGGCTCGAGGCACACGCGCGAGCGGAGAATTCGAAAATCGCGTGGCGCCGCGTAGACGGCGGATCCCGCTTTTTCTTCGCCCGTTTGTTTGTTTGTTCCGGCCGTTTCCTCGGTTAGCTACTCCACTCCCATCCCCCTCGCGATTTTCCACCCTCTTTTCCCTCGCGCGCCACCGTACCTACACGCGCGGACACGCTCGAACGTGCCGCGACAAACGCGCTCAAACATGGACAAACGTGTTCAGACACAAATTGATCGGCGTAAATTTCCACTCTAGACACGAATATCGAGTGGACTTCAATTTTCAATCGGGTCTTCCTGTTCTTCGTCTCTTTCGGCACTCTTCCCTGTTTCGTCATCGAGAGCGCACACCAAAGTTGGGGAATATCGCTCCAAATATCGTTCCGTTCAATGATTACTGCGGGGAGGTTTATGATGCAGTCGGGTATGTACCCGAGTAGATATGCTGTGAGATACTCAGGTACAAAATGTGTCCCTGGTATCGATACATATCTTGACATCGAGTGGTTACTATATATAGATATACGTTGTAGTTAGGTATGTACCCGATATTCGAGTACCCGATATTCGAGTACCCGATATTCGAGTACCCGAGTACCCGTGAGATATTCGGGTACAAAATATTTCTCTGCTATTCATATACTCGATTACTTATAGGATATTCGGGTACGAAATATTTCTCGGGTATTCATATACCCGAGTACCCGTGAGATACTCGGGTACAAAGTATTTCCCTACTATTCATATACTCGACTACTCACGCGATATTCGGGTACAAAATATTCCTCGGGTATCTACGATGTTCCCCAGTATACATGAGATATTCGGGTACAAAATTTCTTTCGGATATCCATGTACCCGAGTATCCATGAAATACTTATACACAAAATGTGTCATGGGTATACATACATATCCTTGTACCCGAGTAGTCATGCTATTATAATACAAAGAAAGGAGACTGTTTCAATTTCATAAATCTCCATTCTTCTTTTATAAATCAGCAATAAGGGTTAGATGATTAGAAGATCGGATGACTTGAGACCTGTACAGCAAGGTCCATATTTTTACACGAATGAAGGCTTCTCCACCGAGAAGACCTAATTTCTTAACTGACACCACTATAAACTTAAATATACGTATAGATAAATATTCTATGTACATGTATACCTACGTAAATTGAATGAAATTTACTATTCAAATAGCTAGCCGATCGCGAGCATTTTCCACGCAGGTATCACTCAGGTACTCGGGTACTCGGGTACCCGGGAAATATTTTCCAGCGTCTCTAAGGTACACCACACGGATACCCGAGTATTCCCGGGTCTGCTGGCGGTTCTACGAGCACTCGGGTACCCAATGGGTCGGATAATAATAGTTGCGACAGTTGCCACCCTCGGAGGCGAGCAGGGTAATCGGTCGGCCGTGGATGTCGCGGTTTTCGGCCGATCTCGCAGACTTCCGAGGGAAAGGCTGCCGTGGACTGGGGATGGAACTCGGCCTCGTCGACGTGACGCTATTCCGGGAATGTGGGAATCACCACGGCTGTCTTTCAGTTCATATTACCCACGTTTCGCGGTAAGCAATACTCGGGTGTACGATTACGGCTCTTTGTCGCCAGCGAAATCCGGCCACCGGTCTGCGGCCGTGATTAACGACTTTTTCTTACGTTTCTTGCTCGGCTCGACCGGGTTCGCGGAGAGGAGAGTGCACGGGGACAGGAGGAAGAAGATTTCGAGATGCCGAGGTCGAAGACGGCGAGGTGTCGGTTAAATGTTTGCCGAGGCACGGGGCTGGCTTACGGGGTTCTCCAGCGAAACTCCTGCGAGTGTTTAAGCTGCGAGTATGCAGGCAAACAAGGTGTCTTTAGAGCAACATATGGAGATGTCCCGGCGAACACACCTGCGACCAGTCGTATCACGCAACGCCCATTACTGTCGCGGACGCTTCCACGTCGAAAACGAGTCACTCATCCCTGCTCGCACTCCGCGCCTTCTAATCACGCCAGTCACACGCAGTCCCTACTTTTAATTCTCCTAATTATCGAATCCGCTTTTACCCCTGCCAAACCACGTCTTCCAAACGTCGATGCAACTTAGCAGCTGAACAGATAGGGTTTCGCACATTCGAATTCTCCAAAAATTAATAGAAAATTGGGGAATAGATATAAAACAGACAGGGAAGATTTCATCTTCTCTAAGATGATCCTAGAAAGTCGAAAATTCGATCTTGAGTATTCGATACTCGGAAAATGACGAACAGAGAGCAAACCTCTGTCAAGAATATTCTCGAGACATGTCCTTGCGCTAGATTCTACCTGTATTTTATATTAACCTGCCCAATTTTCGTCATGCAACCCCATAGCTCTCCAAGAAGTACGTATCTAGGATCAAAGAAATAGAGTCGAAAGATCTGCCAAGAAAAATTAAACTCAACTTAGCTTTTCCTTGCACAGGATATCTCGGAAAGGTCTCGGAATTACAGGGAGTGTACCTTTTCACCGAATTCGCTCAGTATCTTTATCTTTATCTCGAACCTTATCCTCGTCATGTCTGCACATCATCCAATACCTAGAAGCTGAGAAGATCAAACCCAAAAGACCCTGTAGAAATATTGCAACTTCACTTCTACTTCTGCTTCGCTGAAAAACGACCTCTATGAAAAGACCTGAAAATAAATTGCTCAAAATAAATCTTCTTCTCTAAGATAATCCTAGACAGTCGAAAATTTGATCTTGAGTATTCGATACTCGGAAAATGACGAACAGAGAGCAAACCTCTGTCAAGAATATTCTCGAGACATGTCCTTGCGCTAGATTCAACCTGCATTTTATATTAACCTGTTCAATTTTCGTCATGCAACTCCATAGCTCTCCAAGAAGTACGTATCTAGGATCAAAGAAATAGAGTCGAAAGATCTACCAAGAAAAATTAAATTCAACTCAGCCTTTCCTTGCAGAGG
This sequence comes from Eufriesea mexicana, assembly GCF_001483705.2. Classification (NCBI taxonomy): domain Eukaryota; kingdom Metazoa; phylum Arthropoda; class Insecta; order Hymenoptera; family Apidae; genus Eufriesea; species Eufriesea mexicana. The sequence continues at coordinate 653,705 of NW_016909336.1, read as the reverse complement.
AAGTCTCGGAATTACAGGGAGTATACCTTTTCATCAAATTCGCTCAGTATCTTTATCTTTATCTTGAACTCTATCATTGTCATATCTGCACACCATTCAATACTTAGAAGCTGAGAAGATCAAACCCAAAAGACCCTGTAAAAATATTCCAACTTCACTGCTACTTTTACTTCGCTAAAAATCCTCTAAGAAAGGACCTGGAAATAAGTTAATATATTCAAAATCAGGGGTACCTGATTTCCAAAATCGAAGAAGAACCGTGAGAAGTATGGCGATTCTTGTGGAATCTCCCAAATTCGCAGAAAGAGGTGGAAACTGCAGGTTGTATAGAGGTTCGGTCGGTGTTTGGTGCTAAGCTCGTCAGCTATGATCGCGAAACAGCAGGTTCGAGCGGGAGAACATCCCTCTCTGTCTGTGCCGGTGGAGAGAGCGAAAAGGGCGGTCGTGGAAACTGGCCACGTTCCTGGAGCGCAAAGGCTGCCGGTTACACGGCGGGGCTGGCGTTAAATTCAGCCGTCAGAGAGCTTTCAGCAGGGTTCAGCAACAGCGTCAGCAACTCTGTTCCCTCGGTTCGTCCGGCGTGCACCGCTCCCGCCCCCGCGGCCGCCACCCGCGTGAGCCTGCGCTGGTGTGCGTGCATCGCGAGTTGCTAGCCGACCGGCTCGTCACGCACATGCTGCAACGACCTTTTGCATCAAAAGCTTTGTTTATGGGCCGAGGAGATTTATAGGCCGCGCGACGATGTACGCGGCCGGTATGCGCCATGGCTGTTAGATCTCCGGCTCTCGAAATACGACCGCAGCGGAAGGAGGCGGTTCCCGCGGTGCAATCGCGACAGGTAGAACGCTGGGTTCACCGTTCCTCTGGGAAAAATTGCTTTTCGTGACTGCGAACATTCGATTTTTCGTTGTAATTCCTGCATTCGACAACTGATTGCGGCATTTTTCTATCCGTGGGTTTTGGGTTAGATTGTTGAATTAAGTTAAGAGTGAAGGGGATAGTGCAATTTTTAGATGGATATAACCCAGGGTTCACAGATCTTCTGAGAAAAATTGGTTTTGGTGATTGCAAGGGGACAGGGTCTTCGTTGTAATTCACGGGTTCGACAACGGATTTCGGGATTTTTCTGTCCATGGGTTTTGGGTTAGATTGTTGGATTAAATTAAGAGCGAACAGGATAGTGCAATTTTTAGATGGATAGAACCCAGGGTTCACCGTTCCTCTGGGAAAAATTGCTTTTCGTGACTGCGAACATTCGATTTTTCGTTGTAATTCCTGCATTCGACAACGGATTGCGGGAGTTTTCTATCCATGGGTTTTGGGTTCGTTTGTTGGATTAAGTTAAGAGTGAAGGGGATAGTGCAATTTTTAGATGGATAGAACCCAGGGTTCACAGATTTTCTGAGAAAAATTGGTTTTGGTGATTGCAAGGGGACAGGGTCTTCGTTGTAATTCACGGTTTCGACAACGGATTTCGGGATTTTTCTGTCCATAGGTTTTGGGTTAGATTGTTGGATTAAATTAAGAGCGAACAGGATAGTGCAATTTTTTAACTGGGTAGAACCTAGGGTTCACTATTCCTCTGGGAGAAATTGCTTTTGGAGACTGCTAGGAGATAGAATTTTTGTTGTAATTCTCTGGTTCGACAATGCATTTCAGTATTTTTCTATCTATGGGTTCTGGGTTCGTTTGTTAGATTAGGACACTAGAGAACAGAGTATTGCAATTTTTTAAATGGATAGAACACTGGCTACACAGTTCCTCTGATTGTGAGAAAAATTGGTTTTGATGATTGCAAGGGGATTGGGTTTTCGTTGTAATTCTCAGGTTCGACAATGCATTTCGGGATTTTTCTATCCATGGGTTTTGGGTTCGTTTGTTGGATTAAGTTAAGAGTGAAGAGGATAGTGCAATTTTTTAGATGGATAGAACACTGGATTCACCGTTTCTCTGGGAAAAATTGCTTTTGGTGACTGCCAAGATTCAAATTTTAAATGTAATTCTTGGATTCCACAACGGATTTCGGGATTTTTCTATCTATGGGTTTTGGGTTCGTTTGTTAGATTAGGACACTAGTGAACAGGTTATTGCAATTTTTTAAATGGATAGAACGCTGGGTACACAGTTCCTCTGATTGTGAGAAAAATTGGTTTTGGTGATTGCAAGGGGATTGGGTTTTCGTTGTAATTCTCAGGTTCGACAATGCATTTCGGGATTTTTCTATCCATGGGTTTTGGGTTCGTTTCTTGGATTAAAATACGAGTGAAGAGGGTAGTACAATTTTTTAGATGGATAGAACGCTGGGTTCACAGTTCCTATGGGGAAAATGGGTTCTGGTGACTGCGAAGATTCGGTTTTCGCAACAAACATCGTTTTCTTCAACGGATTCCGGTATTTTTCTATCGATGGGTTTTGGATTTGTCGGTTGGATTGGAACGTGAGTGAAGAGGATACTGCAATTTTTACGACAGGTAGAACGATGGGTTCTACGTTTGGTGCCTGCAAATATGAGGTTTCACTGCAATCCTCCGTATTGTCAACCGATTTGGGGATTTCTCTATCCATGGTTGGATTGGAACACGAACAAAAAGAATACTGCAATCCTTGATGCATCATTGTAGATTTTGATTGAACTCAGGGTTCAACGTTGATCTGGAAAAAATTAATTTCAGGCCTGCAGACATTAGAATATCGCAGTAATTCTCTGTTTCGTCAATCAATTTCGTGATTCCGTCATCGATGAGTTTTGAATTGAGAAAATACTTCAATCCTAATTGTTGATCGTGGATGTTGATTGCATACGTCTGATGATTTCTGAATAGGTGATTTCTAGGTTCGTTGCTTGTATTGGAACGTAAATAGGGAAAATATCGAAATAGTCGATTTGTCTGATTTTTGAATCGATGATCTCGCATTTAATACGGTATACGGAATCATCCTCCACTGGGTTGGAACAGAAATACATGAAATTAAAGTCTCCGATCTGACAGTGGACTTCGCGATGGTGGAATCGATGGCTTCAAATTTCGCGTGATTTACAGAACAGTCGAGCTGATCGCGTGCAAATAAAACTAGGGAAAATTAGAATTCTCAATTCACTGGTGAATTTTACGATCGCGAAATCGAGGCTTTTATATTTGGTACGAGTTCTTGCTGATTCTAGCTCCGACTGTGGACTTGATGATTGAAACATTAACGATTCTCTACTGTCCAATACGGCTTCTGGAATTGCCAATTTGACAAAATTAAAAACACAAACAAGCTTATAAAATTCTCCATCCTATACCATCACAAACTTTAAAACCAATTTAATATATCAATTTATAAAATCAAAAAGACTGGAGACTTTCTTAAATTAACAAAGTATAAATACTTCGTAATCATGAAATTGATGATTCTGTATCCAACACACATTCCAATAATCATTATACTTCATTCGAGACTGAATTCCATGAATATTAACGAATTCTGGAACACTAATTCGATAAATTAAAACAAAACTGTCATGAAAATTCTGTACTCAACAATAGGTATCTACAGGTAAATCTCTGATGGTAAAATTCTAATAAAACTCTGGTAAAACTCTGAAATTAACGATTTCATGCATATCGATAAAAACACCATAATTATTTGATTTACACCATCATCGAGAAAGGATAAATCGGGATTCCTGGTCTACCAGGTGAACATTTGCTCGAGAAATTGATATCTCATGTCAACTGATAAGTAGCCTGAATCTGTCAGGTCCTAGATGGCTAAAGGAAGGATGGAGGCTGCTTCATGGCGCTATTAATTAGCCCGAATGCGCGCATAGAATCGCGGAAGATGAGTCGAGATTCGGCTGTGCAAAATTACTTTGACTCCATGGATAGTGTAGATGCGATAGGACGTAGCCTGATGCTGCTTTGAGCTGATCTTTGGTAGCAGTTTGCATTTGTGCGGATTACTGACGGTGTATCGAGAAACGGAGATTACAGCAAGCGGAACTAATTAGTTGCTGCGTGAAAATATTTGCGTGCAACTAGAAATTGATACAGCCCCGCGAAACACCCAGGCATGCACACGAGTGTCTTGGCAAACTCCTCGTATTCAACGTTTCCTGCCGCCCCGGCTGGACAATTATTCACAGTCCTGAGCCACTCACAAACCCATCAATGAAGTCTCTCGTTAAAACCAAATTACCGAATCTAAATACGAAAATCATCATTTCGTACGAATTTTTATTAGAATACCACAATTTTTACATTTATTGTACAATTATTGACAGAATTTTGCAGAGAACAGTCTCTCAGTCAGTTTCCTGTATTCCTAAACTGAGATAAAAGTAAAATTCCATCACAGAGGAAGATATACAGGAATTTTGTACGAATAAATTCAAGGTTTTTGAATATTTTGTTCCTTTTCTTCCTTAATGAAATATTAATAAAATCGTCAATGAATATTTTTTGGGAAAAAGGAGTGGATTCATCGAAGCTCCAGGTGGTTCTGAATATTGTCCTCTGGTTTGTGTAATTTAAAAAATTATTTTCTGTCATGGTATTGCTTTATTCTCCATTTTCCTTCGAAGAGCAGAGAAATCTGAAGAGAGAGAGTGGAAACTCAGCCGAAAATGGGATAATTGGAGGGCGAATATGGTCACGTTCGAGTGACGTGGATTTCACGCGAAATTCAGCTCAGTGCCAAGACATTTAGCCGCGGACAGGCGAATCGCGAGGAGGATCGCGATAAATAAAGTCGCGAGAGCGCAAGAAGCCTCGGAGGCCGGCGAACCGAGCGACGGAGGAAACACTTTCAAAGGAAATGCACACCAGCGGACAGAGATTTACGGGGTTGATAGTTGGCTCGTTTTTATCGTCCCAGCGAGACCAACAAAACGCTCGATATCCGCTCGGTGACCGCGAGACGCTCGCGAGATCGCCGAGTCGTCCGACGTCCACTCCACGTCGCGATTAACCCTTTGCACTGCGATAACGAGCCTGAATCAGCTCCTGTAGAATATTAGAATTATCTTCTGTTACTTGTCACGCGATAGGAATTATATTTAACGCGTCTTCATGTAAAATTCAACGAATTTCGAGGAAATTTGCAGATTTTTGGCAGTTTGTTGCGAGTGAAAGAGTAGTATGAAGGTTGATATTAGAGTAATGAGACTAAATGAGCTTCTATCGAATATTAACATTATGCATTGTACACTTGTCACGCGAGCAAAATTATATTTAACCTGTTTTGACATAAATATGAACGAATTTCGAAGAAATTTGGAGACTTTTGGCATTTTCTTGCGAGTGGAATAGAGGTATGGTGATTAATAGTATCACAAGGAGTTTGAATAAATTTATATTAAATATTAGAATTATTTTCTATTACCTATCACGCGATAGAAATTATATTTAACGCGTCTTGTCATAAAATTGCTCGAAATTTGAGGAAATTTGCAGATTTTTGGCATTTTCTTGCGAGTAAAATAGTGGTATGGTGGTTAATAGTATCATAAGGAGTTTGAATAAATTTATATTAAATATTAGAATTATTTTCTGTTACTTGTCACGCGATAGAAATTATATTTAACGCGTCTTGACGTAGAATTGCTCGAAATTTGAGGAAATTTTGGCATTTTCTTGCTAGTGGAGTAAAAGTATGATGGTTAATAGTATGATAAGGGCTATGAGTGAGTTCGTGATGAATATAGAATTACGTTCTGTATATTTGTCACGCGAGGAAAATTATATTTAACGCGTCTTGGCATAAAAATGAACGAAATTCGAGGAAATTTGGAGACTTTTGGCAGTTTGTTGCGAGTGAAAGAGTAGTATCGAGGTTGATACTATAATAATGAGTCTAAATAAGCTTCTATCGAGTATTAGCATTATGCATCGTACACTTGTCACGCGAGCAAAATTATATTTAACCCGTCTTGACATAAAAATGCACGAAATTCAAGGAAATTTGGAGATTTTTGTCATTTTGATGTTAGTGGCATAAAGGTATGGTAGTTAATACTATAATAATATTTCCAATGAGTTCGTGTTTAACATGAGAATTATCTTTTATTACCTGTCACGCGACCAAAATTACATTTAACGCATCTCAACATAAATTCTCGTAATTCTTTTAAAAAATTTTTATCTTTTTTATTTCATGAATAGTCAAATAGAGGTATAGAGGTGACCATTGAATCTACCAAAATCTGATCAAATCGTTCGAGGAATGAAAACAGGAAACAGAAAGGGTATTACAAAAATTGAGCAAGGGAAATATCGAAAAATTAATTCTCTGTATACCAAAAGACAAATCAGGTATTCCAGCGACCAAAACGATAACATTTAATATGGAATTTTAAATAAAAAATTTTTAGATTGTCATTTAAGTCCTCATGCGTTTAGTATTAACTAAAATTAAGTATGTTTCATCCCTGTATTTGTTGGAAATATTATACTATCTATCTTCGATGAAACCATCGTCACGTACCTGAGCAAGTATGTGGATTTTATTTCATGGATGTGGTAGTGTTCTAATTATTGCCAATTATATATACACTTCGTATTTAGTTAGGAGTTTCAAATTGGCGATTTTAGTGTCGAATAAATGGACCAATCTTTGATTCTTTCTCAGTCTTATACAAATTGGAAGTTAAATACTGCTGTATTTATATTCCTCTTATTTTCTATTTTATTTAATATCCTCATTGTATTCAAATTTACATCACGATTATTTACATCAGGTATTTTTCGAATTACTAATTCGATCGCAGTCGAAATAAACCGTAATCATTTCTTCTCATAAATGAATCAAGCTCCGATTATAGAGGATTAATAATAATTTTATACATATTTTCGTGACGACATAATAACGTTTACTATAAAATCAAGGAAGGCACGATGTGTGTCTACTGTTTCTAATCTTCACACTTCGTGCACCCCTGTATGTATGCTCAAAACCGCACAGCCTCGTGAAAATTCATAAAGCTATAACAAAATTTCCCGAATCTTCATACTCTAAGAAGCATAACTAAAAATTGTCTCTCCAAAATCTCCAAATTTCGACTCCAAGTCGAATCATTCTCTTACAAACATCGACAAACACACTGGTTATTAATTACCTAGCATATCCCACGTTGAGAACCCCTAGCAGGCTCATGGAGTAACCAGCCAACGACCAATTTCATCGCGGAGCAACCCCAAGGAGCCCCTGGTTGGCACAGAAAACGTGATAGGCAGAGGAACGGCGGTTCATCCACGAAGCATTCGCGATTAAACCGCGTGAAAGACCGCGAGGAGCAACAAAGGGCCGAAGTACAGCTCCGCCCTGTCCTAATCCGGTTAAAAGGCCAGGAAAACGCGGGCCCGTTGACCAATGGCGGGGTAGCCGCGGCGGACTTATCGCGTCGCGGGATCGTTGGGCGCGAGTTGGAAACGGGACTGCAGGCACGATCCGTGGAACAAAGTGTTAACGACTGGCTAACTCTGTTGCACCGGCAATTACGCATTAGATCTTACTCCAGCCGGTTTGCGGAGGCCTGGCCGACCGGCTGGCGATCATTACCGGCATTAAATTCCCGATCGGATCGGCACACGGTGATTGGCCGATGGTGAACCGCCGCTGGGATCCGGTCGCCTGGAAACTCCTTATTTAGCGGGCAGGATTATACAAGAAAATACGGAATATCTGGCGCGGACTATCTGCACGGCGAGCGAGCTAAGCGTCCTAATAAAAGCAGCACGCTGCCTGCCGATCTCTTATCCGCTCCGCCGCCTCTCAAAGGCGTCTGCTTTAATCTTCTATCACCGATCCGACGGTTTTGCATCCGCCAGTCAGTTTTCTTGCCTACCCACCAGCACTCGAATGCGCGCAGGACGGTCAGCGAGATCGGTTATCGGTATTTTCGCGTCTCCCGGCTCTGCCGCGCGAGCCGAGGTAGCGCGAGCGTGATCGACGCGCGGAAATCCGATGACGAGGATCGATTGCGGGGATTAGGGATGAACGCGGGATCCGGATCGGGTGTGGTCGATCGATACGTCTTTGGGTTTCGTTGCGCGCTGAACAGGGTTACACCTTGCTGCGATTTTTGAGCACGAAAATTGGAAACGGGACCGTGCAACGCCGAAGTGGGATATCACTGGTTAGCCTGGTTCCGAATTTTTCAAGCGTGAGCGTAAGCTGCGCTAAATCACGCGAGCTCCGCTGCGTTTCGCGCGTTTTCACGAGGACAATGGTCGCGGAATTTTGGAAAAGTGGAATACCGAACGTGGCTTCGACGTTTAATTTTTGCGCAGTCAAATTACAAATTATTGCCAGTTAGTATTGACATTCGAATTTTGGATACTTATTGGGATGCCGAGTTTATTCGGCTGGAGATTAAGACGTATCGATATTGTACATTTAAAAGTTTAATTTCAGTCCAGTACCTAATTGTTACTGCAATATTGTAGAGACAGATATAATTTGTACGAGTCAATAAAAAGATAACTATTAATTAAAATATTGCGTTAGAAGGTACAGTCTGAGTAAAAAAGAGAGCGAATATAGCTCCCAAAAATTGTAAGAAACGATAGAAATTTGGACAATAAATCTTCTCTCTCGCAAAGAATTACTCTAAGAGAAAAGAAATAACGTATTGCTATAGATCTTAGATAAATCAAGAACAGGAACGCAATGCCTTTCGCGTGGATTTTTGAAAAACTACTGAGAAAGGTATAAGAAGGGAAATGATCGGAAAAAGGCGAGGCGGCGAAATCGAGAATCACGGAGAGCGTTCGTGGCGAATGTCGATCGCGAGGAGGACGAAGACGGCGCGTTCGAACATCGATACACTGGCCGCCGTAGGTGTCCATTCCCGGTGGCGCGGCCGCGGACGCGTCTCGCAACGTATACGTGTTCGTGCGGGGCTCGGCGTAAAAAAAAGCGCGTGAAAGAAAAGGCAGGAAGCGGCGGCCGTGTTTCTCCGTCCTGCTCGGGTCGTGGTCGCGGGACGAATGCCGCGCCAGTCTCCGTCCTCGTCTCGCGGACCCCCCACCCCTCGGTTCCGGCGATTCCGCGCGTTCCGCGGCACAGGGAACCCCCCACCGCTTGGCGCTGCGCCGCGCCGTGGTGGGGGTGGTTGTTCGCGACGGGCGGGGCCAGTTCGAGCCACGCCCCGTCGCGTTGCCCGTTTACCAGCCAGGCGCGCTCGTCAAATGTTTTTCGTCGCGGATTATGACGCGGTCTGCGCGATTATGACCACCTCTCTCCCTCGCTCTCGTCCTCTCTCTCTCTCTCTGCCGCTTGCTCACCTTCTCTTCCCCCTCGTGTGCACGCTCTTTGTCCTCTTATCCCTGTTCCTTCCCTTTTTTTTCCCCCCTATCTTTAAGCGCTTTCCTCCTCGAGGCTGGATCCGTCCCGTCTCCCTCTCGCTCTGCCTGGACTCTCCGTGCTCCTTCCAGGACGCGAAGTTTGCTCTTGCCCCAGCCCGTCGGACGCGCGTTCTGGCCTGGCCACGGCCGCTTTTGCCTCGTCTCGTTCGTGCCACCGCCGAACCCTCCGATTCTATGCGGCTAGCCTTCGTTCTACCCGGCATCCTTCGATCTTCCGCGGAATATCCCTGAACACGCTGCTTCCAAGCGACCAAGCTGACCAACACACGCTGACAGCCAGGGTATTTGCGATCGCGTCGATATCGTAACGAGTGCACGTGCCTGCATCGCACGGTTAACGAGACACGTTGCAACCGTCGAGTGCCGGCTTTCGAGCTCCTCGCCGGTCGGTTGGCAAAGGAACGAATTTCAGGGGGTCCTGCTGGAATCGCTGGTAGGAAAGTCTGTCGGTGGTTATTGATTGATGAGTCATTAATACCGGTTCGAGCCGCTCGAGTATTGGTCTACGATGGCCGGTGTCCGTGAACCAGCTTCGGAACAAAGAAGCGAACGAAGGAATCACTCGACAGCCACGCGAGAACGAAAGTGACTAGGCATCGATTCGCAACCGTCAACCAATGACTAAAGCCGCGTGTACACTCCATGAAACGCACCTTTCGCACGGACTCTAAATTCTTTCCAATACATCTCCGTATACAGACTCTCCAATGAAACCATCACTTAAGCCACCGTCGCGCTTATCAAAATTCACTCGCCCCCGAATCTAAGTTTTTCTCCAAATATCGCGAAAATGAGTCAGAAACCGCTTATTAACTCGCGTCACGCGTCGAGAACCCGCGAAATGTACGAGATTCAGCGACGAAATATTTCCCGAGGCGTGTACGCGGCTTAAGGCAGCAGCGTACAACTCCGTGCAGCTTGTTGCTGCTCCCGCGGCGAACTTTGCAACTGTTCGAACCTCTGCGAGCTCGTGGCGTCTCGAAACCGTCGAAACCGACGTTAAGCAGTATCGATCCTGACGGAAGAGCCTTTGTATCGCGCGTAACTCGCGCTTCTTTGCCCCGGAAAAGGAGGTAACTTCTTTCGCGTTACTTTTCCTTTCGGAATCACTTTCGTAGCCCGCGTCGCTCCCGCAAGAAACCAATTACACCGAGTGAAACCTTCCCCGTGGCCATTCCGCCGCCGTTCCCTTCGCCGAATCGCGTATATTAGAACAGAGCAGACGCCACTTCGTTTTAACCAGGCGAAAGTATCACTCGTTGCACGCGAAACCAAAAGATTTTCGACCAGATGACGGTCGCATTGATATGTCGGTCGAGTCGTACAATAGGGGGTAGCCGAGGCATTTTTGCTGCAGCAGGTTACTCTGTGCGTGCTCTTTGGCAACCTCAGAAGCCATCGTTATACGTTTCGACTTGCTCTGACAGATTTTAGACAACTGACTATGCATATTAATATTCACAGAAATTATTACGGTTGGTATTGGTAATAACTACGATCTACGTTGGAAGAACCAAGTTTCTGTGCTCGATTGGACCGAATCGAGTGTAACTGGCAGGCAAAATGTGGAACTGGAACTGGGATGCTCGAACTTTGACACCATGTAGGTATTATTTACAAAGTTGGATGTTACTCGAATTATTTCGGAGCTAAAATATCCGGGGAGAGGATTTTTCGAGAATTTTTCTCGACAGAACGAGAGACAGGGTTTGTTTACCGATTTTCGAGAATTTCGGTGACAGTTTTCCGCTCGGGGATTTCGAAGAATGGCGGAAAGAAAGGATTCCGGCGTAAATTGTACGCTTTCGCGACGATAAACGCTGTCGAGGCTCGAAACACGAAAGCCAGCCGAATCGATCGCGGTCCGTGGACTCTATTTACACTAGCCATGCGATTCACAATGCGCGTGAACGGGCTTGAATGTGGTCGCGACCAGATTCGAGTATCGAAGCCGAGTCACTTCGAGACAGCGTGCAATCGATCGTTGGATTATTCCGTTTGATTCCCGGGATCGGGTTCCCACGTTTAGGCCACTTTCGGATTACAGTTCCGCCAGCGAACGCGTCTAATTCGACGGCTCGTTAACGGACATTAACGAATTCGCGGAATATTCTTGTCTATTCATCGATTCCGGCGATATCCGGACCGCTCGTCCGTTAATTAATTGGCTTACGCCGAGTGAAACTTGTTGAACGCGATGCTTTTCGGAGGTGGGAGGGCCGGCGAAGGTGATTTGCAGCGCGAAAAGCTCCACGGTCAATTTATTCGACGACGCGAATTAAACGAGACTCGCGAGAATTTACCGAACACCACGCATTTACGTTGTTTCTCCGAAAACAATTCGTAACGGAACAACGAGTGGAAGAAATTCGAGCTCGTCGAATATTCAAATGGAATCGGCGAATCTACCCTTACGCGATACCTCTCTCCGATCGGGGAAAGAAAAATCCCGAGAAAGCTACGATTCGATATATCGAAAGGTCAAAGAGTGGATTTGGTTTCGGAATGGAAATTTCGAGCGGAAAAAATTCGCAAATCGCTGGATAACGTATCGCAGGAGCGCTAGGAACGCAACGTCGTAGGACGCGAGTGGCGTTTCGCGGGCCGATTTGCGAGCGTGGCTATCGCGCAGAGTGTTTCTGGAAATCACGGTGTGGCGGTGGAAAAGCTCTCGCGGATTTGGCAACACTGTGACGCGTTGGGCGTCTCGCTAACACTCGACGGCGCGAAGGACGAGGGGGCCACACGACGACCGGGGCGAAAAACCGAGTGTGGCTTCGCCGCGGAGGTGGGGGGCGGAACCGCGACGGGGTAGGGGATGGTGCCGTAAGGACGCGCGAGACTGCCGCGAAGGGAACGGTGGGGGAGGGTCACGTGAGCTGACGCGGTGGGGGCAGGGCGCGCGGAGTAGGGCGGCGGTGGGCGGGGCCTGCGGTTTCTCCTCCGTGGACGATTCTCGCGGCGCACGGCGCAAGTCGCTTCGAACGATCCTCACGAGGGACGCCGGGGCGGGGGGACGGGCACGGGGTGATGCTCGTGACGCTGGCTAGCGCGAATTTTGGCACAGCTCGCGAAAATTTCTCACTCGGCTTTTCGCGGAAAACTCGGACGGCTCTTGACACGGCCAATCGGCTTGAATTATGACTGATGAAGTGCCGTTCCGGATTAATGGAGAAAACCGGCTGTCGAGCCGCGTCGGCGAGCTCGCCGCCGCTGGCTGTGGAACGCGGCATCACCGGCACGCAAATTCCTCTTCGCCTGACTCAAACAACGCGCACTAAAATTGGGATCGCTGCACACGTTCGTCGAAATACGAATAGTCTCGAGCTTTGTCTATTCCTCGCGCCACTTTCTTTCGATCTACGGAACCCCGATTTCTAATCGAATTTAAACGACCGTCAATTTTTAACAACGGATACGCTATCGTTTCGTCAACATTCAAACGAGCGTTGTCGAGTGTAGATTTCGAATAATTCGAATTTATTACTGCCAATTTGTAAGTACCCCGAACCCCAAATCGGGATAAGTATCCTAGAATTCGGTGCTTACGAAATGTGCGGGAAAAACTGGACACCCTGGAAATGCTGTAGAAAAAGCATCTCGTCGGTGAGCGTTGTCGCGCAGAAAAGCTGCTTGGTTTTATCGCCCGTTCTGCGGCGAGTCCCGTGAAAATCCAGCAACGTGTCAATCGGCAACGTTCTCGACAGCGAAGCTTCGAGCAACGTCGATCGCTGCGGCCCCCACCCACCGTGAACCCCCGCTCCGGAACCAGGAGCCGCGGGGAGGGTGGTGTTAATGGGCGTACTCGCGGTTAACACCCTTAAACGCGCGCTGGTGGGGAGCAGCGGCCGAGAGAGAGAACGAGGGAAGAACATCCGGAGCGCTGTGCAGAACTCGGCGCCGTGGTGGGGGCAACTGCGAGAGCGGCGAGAAGCGGCGAGCCGGAGAGAGACAGGGAACGTCGGAAAAGGCGTCGAGAGCAACGCCGCTCGGATTGGCGCCGGAACGCCAATCCGAACTACGAGCGCTCATTATCGCCCGCTGGCGGCGCTGGTGGGGAGCCGGTAGACAGCGCTACCCCTCCTCGTTCCACTCGCGCCGCCACTAATTCCGTTCTTGTTCCACGCGCTGTTGCACCGTCGGCTGGGTTGCCGCGGCAGCTTCTCCCACCACGCGGCGGCGGAACGGGCGAAGGGGAAGGGAGGAGGAGCCCCTGCACCGTCTCAGTCTTCGCGTCGCTGCCCTCCAGCATTCACGCCTCCCGCGTCCGTTCGGCGGCGCAGGCACACTCCGCTCCGTCTGTACACACGCACACGCGGCCGCCCCCCGTCTACACGTAGACGCGCGCGTACACACGCCCTGAATCCGGACGAGGACTTTAGCACACCAACACCTCCGCGGGAGGTGTGGGGGTGAGCCCCCAGAGGAGGTGTCAATCCTAGCGCTGCTCAGTGACCATCGCGGCGCCACCCAAGTAACACCTTTCGTCCGCTCTCCAGCCCCGGCCGAGGCAACCAGCGCGCACAGCATCGAGCCGTGTCGTCTAGAGACCGCTCTCTCTCGCCTTTTTGTCTCTCTCGCCTGCGTTTCGCGTGCGGATAGAAGCGTCCGAACTGTCCTCGTCCTCGGCCTGTGTCGTCCGGCCGTCGGACGCCGCTCCACCCGTTCGTCCGTTCCGCTGCTCCGTTCGTCTCCACGAACACGACCACCACGACCACGACCACGATCGCGACCCGGTATACACCCTTGGTCGCGTGCACGCGTCGCGTCTCGCCGCGTCCGCTTGCCGCGTCGTCCGTACGCGCCGACACGTCGCGCGAGAAAGTGAGGTGAGCCGCGTGTTGTGCGGAACTAGAAGCCCGTGGACCTTGGTGGACGACACACAGTGCGTCAGTGAACAGTGAAGCAACGAGGATTTAACGTCCCCGACGTGCACGTACAGTGGGTGCGATTGTTCCAAGCGATCGGTCTTGGGCTACGGTGTGACTCTGTCTAAGCGCCACCGCCGGTTCTACGCGAGCAGCAACAGCTTCTCCGAGCTTGGATAGAAAGTGTACCCTCGTCGTGCATACTCCACCCGACCCACGCGCCTTTCCCAGCGCCGAGATCTCCCGTGCGAGCCACGCTCCGAACAAGGTACGAGGGCCCATCGTCGAGAGAAGAGGGTACGCGAAGGATCAGGCCGCGAGACGTACCATGTCGAGCGGGCGACTCGCGACGGACTTCGAGGGGAGATCGCAGCGGGTGCGACGAGAACGCAGCGAGGATCGCGGCCTACGCTCCTGAACGGGCCCAGACTTTGTCCGACCCGACGCAACGATCGCGTACACGCTCGAGCATGCCCGAGATTCGACCGGTAGGGACGAAAACGACGGTCGACCGCGCGCCAGTTGAGGATCATCGGCGCTAACCGGCGCGCGAGCAAGCAAGCGAACGAATACTCGAGACCCGGACCGACCACCGATAAGATTCGACTCTGCGAGCAGAATCGTGGGAAGCAAAGTGTATGTGTTTTTGTGCGTGTGATAACGAAGTTGTACAGGTGTCGGAACCAGCGGAACGCGAGGAAAGAAAGAACGAAAGAGATCAAAGAAGAAGCAAACCCTCTCGCTGTTTGAGTCACTCGAAGAGGAATCTCGCGCGACTCGGCACACCCGCCCGTCTCGATGAGATTCGAACAAGACACAGCGTGCAGGGGTACCCACTGCGCCAGCACTCCGCAACCCTCCGCGCTGCAGCAGCGATCACGGCTCGAGGAGGTGGTGGAGGAGGAGGTGGACTCCTCCGCGAAGGACATCGACGGTCAACGACGTAGACGAGAGTTGGAGGCTAACGTGGTCGAGGGTGCAAACACGGGGCCGAGGGCCGAGGCGGGGGGGCCTGGGATGGCGTACCCCGCGTCAGCGACGGCTCTGAATCAGCACTCGGCCTTCGCCACCTCGATCGCTGGCACGCCGTCCAGCAACCCGAACGGACACATATCCGGCGGCCACCTGCCGGCGCCGGCCGCCCCGCGACCGACGGACTTCAGCGTCTCCTCGTTGTTGACCGCGGCCACCACTCATCCGCCGATTCTAGGCGGCTCTTCCTCTCAGGGTAGCGCCTCGCCGCCACCCGGCGGACCGGGAAGTCCGGCCGCCGCGCCGGAAACCCCGCCACCGTTGCCGAGCCAGAGGGAATTGTCCCATCCGTCCTCGGCGGTCGCAGCGGCTAGCTACTTCAGCGCTGCCGCCCTGGCAGCCGCTGGATTTTACAATCCGGCGGCCCATTTGCCGGCTACCAGCTCGCCAGGCCTCACTGCTCATCATCTGCAAGGAAAGGGGATCCTCAGCAGCGCGCACCACCATCCGCATCTCAACCCGCACGGCATCACGCCGCCAGGTGAGCCCAAAGTCACCAGTTTTCCGCCGGCGCGAGTGCTGCGTCGCTAGGCTAGTCCATCCGTGTCATCCCGGTTCTTCGACCGACGCGTGTGAAGATGGTGCAAATTGTGTTTCGCTCGCAGCACGATCCTAGGGCTTCCGGTTTGCAAGTGCGTGTCAAGGGTCGCGGGATGGGTATACGTATTCTGTCGGGATCAGTGATTAACGGTAACGCGGTCATCCATTTTGCGACTCTCCGGTCCGAAGTTGCAGTTCTCAACCCTGTGACGGTCCCTAGGTGTCTTATGTTCGACCTCGCTGTTTTTTGACCATTTCATTAGAGTCTTGACAATGTCCTGGTTGTTGCGATAGTTGGTCCAGGTTTTCCGGTTACATAGGAGGGTCTAGGATGGAGTTGCACAGGTGGGAAGAGTGTCCGATTGGTGCGCGGGTTGTCCGAGTAGGTTCATCCGAGGGTTGACACTCGGTTCGTGGTGAGAAGGCTGGGTTTCGTGCAACGTTGTGTCGTTACTCTGATTCTTGGTCGTTTCCCGAAGGAAAAGGTCGGTGCGTTGACAGAGTATTGGAGAATCCTCATGGACGAACGCATCCAGTGTCAATTTGGAACTCTGGTGGGGACGTGGAATGGACCCCGACCTGTCCGGCGGTGGAACAGGTTGCAGGTTGATAAGCGAATCGTGGAATCTGATAGGCATCTTGTCCCGACGCGAAAAGGGCACGTTTGATCGGACGAGTCAGGTGTCTAGACAAAGAGGGCCCGTTGATCCCGTCTGTCCGAGTTGTTAGGATCTAAATTGAGACGCGAAGCCGTTGCTCGGTGTTTAATTCAGGGCTCGAGTAGCTGGGAAAATGGGATCTTCGTTTCACTCGAGCATACAGGCACGCGAATGCTAGATTCTCGTTAAGAATAGTTTCGAATGCCGCTCGTGGCAGCACCGTTCGCAGAATTCGGTAAACAAGTTGCTCAAACTTGAAATTGGATCCAACTATGCCGCGGAATTTCTTCAATCGTTCACGAACATGCCACTCGAGTTGCAAAATGACGAGTGGATAAGTTCCCGTTAAACCGGGCCGGCTGATAGCCGGGAAAAGGTTGCTTTCCTGCTAAACGATTGAGAAAAGTGGATTCAGGGTGGCTCCAACTTCTCTCCCGAAGGTAAATCCACTGCATTGTTCTCTCCCTCCCTCGGAATATCCTGAAAAAGTACGAATATCCTCAATCCTGTGTCACAAATCGCAGAAATCCCTTACAAGCTGTCATTTAGGTGTCCAAACTTGTAGTTCCAGCATGTACGCTGTCAAATATTCCCCAAACTTCTGGAAACATCTCGTCAAACCTCGGTACAACCCTCGCATTCGCCTTACGCTTCGAAACAATTACAAATTCCCCAAAATTCCCTAGGATAACCACGTCACAGTGACTCAAGACTGTGCCATGTACCCTAAATCGTTTCCAACGCGACTTTCTCGAACTTCATCCATCTAATTCAAACCTGCTACCTTCCAATCTTCCAAAAATCCTCTTTTCATCGTCCATTGACACCTCTCAGCCACGGTCTCAGCTTCTTTTCCCCAAACTCTGTCAAAGCAAGTCGAACTTCGTGAAACACCCATGTGGGCGTGTAGAGGGTGCACAAAATCGTTGAAAGAAATTCAGAAACCACTCGATCGGTGATGCCAGATGGAATATCAGCTGTGGTCGTGGAAAAATTGGCAGGTATTTAATTATCGTGACTCTGGTTTGCTCGTTGTTGACAACGTCGGACTTGTTGCGCACGGTTTGCTCGAACCGTCGCGATTCCGGCGCGGAATTCGACGCGGGCATTCACTTTCTCCGCTTTTCGCGTGTCTCGGCCACGGAATTCGCGAAATCCGTTCGACTTTCTTACCTAGGACTCGTCTGCGACCATCTCGGAGCTCGCAAGACGGACATGTCTGTCACCCGGCGAGACCGTTTCGTCGCTCCTTCTCCTCCGCTGCGACGATTCCGTGTTCGATCGGTTCGTTAACCGTGTTCTCACCTGGCAAACTGTCACTTTCGCCAGACGTGGTCGGCAAGTTTCGATGGCTCGTGGTTTCGTGTTGTCTGCAGTGCCGGAATTTGCTGGATCCTCTGAGGGTACGGTTTGTTTGAGGTAGACGTTTTGGTTTTTCGATGACGAGGTGAGGATTGCGGCGAGACACAGGAAGGATCCTTGGGTAGGCAGCACTTAGATGCTCGCTTAGAAGCACTTAGAATTTTAGAATGCGATTAGGACACTCGACACCGGTGCTCGATATTCGATATTTTATTTCGGACATCTGATGAGCTGGCATTCCGCCGATCAGCTACTCCTTCGCATCTTTGTGGCCTCGAATATTTAATATTTAATCAGAGTTAATACTCCGAAATTGGAATTATTCGCTCCTTGGCTCGGTTCCTGAGAAATTATCAGAATGTGTCTCTTTTTTAATCGGAAATACCAATTGACGGGTTGATGTTCGTCATAGTTGGTTAGTAGCAATGACTGGTGTTCTTCTACGCGACGATTTAGGGTGTCGTGAAAATTTTATGCCATTTTATCGTCCACCGATGTTCGAAAATCGGCGGAAAATTCATCAGACCTGTCGCAAGCTGTCATTTCGTCCAACCAATTAACGCGACCGAGAACGAAAGCAAAGTTCATTAACATCTCGATCACAAGCACGCCTCTTCTTCGTGCCAGCTGGCAATTAAAACAAAATTAAAGCGGAAACTCGACGGATCGTGTTAAAGTTGCAGGGAAATTCGCTGATCCCGCGATCGCAAGTCGCGGATTTTAAAGATAGACCTTCTTCTTGGACAGGTCGGATCATTCTAACCTAATCTCGCGAAGAAAGACTCCGAGATTTGCCTCTGATACGACGTCGATCCCCGACTATTCCTCTAGTTTGTTCAAGTCTCAGCGAAAACTTCCTGCAGAAAATTAATTCACGATTAGAATAGTCTGAAAGCTTCGAAAGTGTCTGAAATAAATCAGAATTAGTATCCCTGGACGATAATGCTAAACCTACCACGCCTTAAATGACTATTTTGAAAGTTTGTTTTATAACTATGCATTCAGTGCCATTGCTTTGGTTATTTGACAGCGTGACAACTTGAAATTTGTTTTTTAGCATAATCAATTTTCCAATATTTTCTTTTATTTCGTTCTTTGGAGATTTTTCTTCCTCCCATTTTGCATATATCGGTTAATTTGACCGGCTATGCTGGGTTTAGTGTCAAGGCAGATTCAGGTGTCAATTGAATGCAAAATGGAGGCTCAAGCTGCCCCGTGACAATCGCGTTTAAACAATTTCCAAAATTCACCTAATTCTCTGTGTTATCTGCGAAAAGATTATTTTAATTATTGATACACGTTGAAATAATAATAAAATTAGTTTGATGAATGAAAGTCCATATTCTGTCACGTCGATTTACATTGGAAGCTCAAGCTGCTCCATGACAATCGCGCTCAAACAGTTTCCAAAATTTAACTAATTCTCTATATCATCTGGAGAAAAGAATATTCTAGTTATTGATACATGTTGAAATAAAAATGAAATTATTTTGATGAATGAAGGTACATATTCTGTCACGTCGATTTACATTGCAAGCTCAAGTTGCTCTATGACAATCGCGCTCAAACTATTTCCAAAATTCACCTAATTCTCTGTATTATCTGGGTAAAAGTATATTCTAATTCTTGATGCACGTTGAAATAATAATAAAATTAGTTTGATGAATGAAAGTCCATATTCTGTCACGTCGATTTACATTGCAAGCTCAAGCTGTTCCATGACAATCGCGCTCAAACTGTTTCCAAAATTCAACTAATTCTCTATATTATCTGGAGAAAAGAAAATTCTAGTTATTGATACACGTTGAAATAAAAATAAAATTAGTTTGATGAATGAAAGTCCATATTCTGTCACGTCGATTTACACTAGAAGCTCAAACTGCTCCATGACAATCGCGTTTAACCGGTCTCCAAAATTCACCTAATTCTCTGTATTATCTAGGGAAAAGTATATTCTACTTCTTGATGCACGTTGAAATAATAATAAAATTAGTTTGATGAATGAAAGTCCATATTCTGTCACGTCGATTTACACTAGAAGCTCAAACTGCTCCATGACAATCGCGTTTAACCGGTCTCCAAAATTCACCTAATTCTCTGTATTATCTAGGGAAAAGTATATTCTACTTCTTGATGCACGTTGAAATAATAATAAAATTAGTTTGATGAATGAAAGTCCATATTCTGTCACGTCGATTTACATTGGAAGCTCAAGCTGCTCCATGACAATCGCGCTCAAACTATTTCCAAAATTCACCTAATTCTCTGTGTTATCTGGGGAAAAGAATATTCTAATTGTTTATACATATTGAAATAATAATAAAATTAATGCTACGAATGAAACTCCACATTCTGTCATGTCGATTTACATTTTTGGAGGTACGTGGTTGACCCTAAAGTTGCTGAAAGGCTGGAGGAAATTTGTGGTTGAAATTCCGTGAGGGGAAAATGGAAGCTCGTATTTTCCACGTTAATCAACGATCTCTGGACGATGGTCGAGAGGTAGAAAAAGAATTCGACAGCTCCGCAAGCCTCGAGACAAAGATCTCGTGTCTCGTCGGCTGTGCCCTGGCGCGGTGCCATCCTGGACCGGAAGTGCGCTCGGTTTCCGCGTCTCGCGCGTCTTACGCAACGCGTCCGACGGGAAAAGTCTGGAAAAGTGGCTCTTTTGTTCGGGAACACTCGGCTGGACGTTGTCAAACGCGATAAAACGCGGCTAATTAACGCGCCGTAATTATTCCTCGCTTTTAAATCCTTCGGATTATCGCCGGTTCACTCGCAGAGTGATCCATTTTCCAGATATTTTATCTCGATACTCTACCCTTCCATCCGAATTGTAATAACGATCGTGGATTCTAGAAATTATTGACTATTCTTGTTTTAAATCACACGAAAATTCAGCGAATTTAATACAGTGGTTTGGGAGGTTGGAAAATGGTCGACGATCGGTTTCGCGATGACATGTCATGGTGTTTTGGTGATTTCGACGTTGATTAGGGTGATGGTACAGTGATCGTTGTGGAAAATTCGGTTGATGGAGGGACCACGCGTCGTTGCAGGATTTTTTCTGTTCTTTCTGTTGTCGAACGTGGCAGACAGGGCCGAGGAGCGCAAAGAATTCTTGGCGCGTTTCTTTGGCGCAATGTCGGCCATGTTGTTAAGCGGCTGGCGCATTGTAGTCGTCTCCTGCAAAGAAACACTACGCTTAATCCGATAAAAAGCCAGCCGATTCCTCGTTCCCACTGACATCAGCTCGAAAGCTCGATGAAAAACTTCCTCCGACAAAGTGAAACGATTAATCGAATCATTCGATTATCGAAAAATTACAAAATATCCCGAGATATGGCCGGTTTCGCGAATAATCTAGCGTTTCTAAAAATATTGGAGATCAAACGTTGTTTATGTCAATGAAACGGATCAAGAATACTCGCGGAGGAGATTAATTGCAGGATTAGGGTACTTTTTGAAGATCAAAGTGACTGGAAATCGATCATTGAATAGGTTCTTTATAGATAATCAATGGTTCCAGAAATTTAGTAGATCTAGCTTGTCAGAAATCGGTGGAATAGATCGTCAATCTCAAAACCATGACAGTTGTTCATAAATATTCGATCGTTTCACAAAATTTGGAAGATCAGAGTATCAAAAATCGGTCGAACGATCGATAAATCGCGAAACCATGACGGTTCTTCATCAATGATCCATCGATCTCCAGAATTTGGAAGATTCAAGTGTCACAAATTGGTAGAATAGATCATTAACCTCAAAATTACGATGACATGACAATTCTTCGTCGATATTTCATCGTTTCCTAAATTTGGAAGATCAGAATATCAGAAATCTGTCAAATAATCTATTCTCCTCCAAAAT
This sequence comes from Eufriesea mexicana, assembly GCF_001483705.2. Taxonomy (NCBI): domain Eukaryota; kingdom Metazoa; phylum Arthropoda; class Insecta; order Hymenoptera; family Apidae; genus Eufriesea; species Eufriesea mexicana. Next base: position 632,024 of record NW_016909336.1, on the reverse strand, counting down.
TTAGAAGATCCGAGTGTGGCAAATCGGTCGAATAGATCATTAATCTAGAACCCACGTCAACACTACAATTCTCCATCGATTTTCTATCGCTTCTCAAATTTGGAAGATGATATTATCAAAAACCTGTCAAATAATCCATCGTCCACCAAAATTTGGAAGATCCAATTATCACAAACCGGTCGAATAGATCATTAATCTCAAAATTACAATTCCTCATCGCTATTCTGTCATTTCCAAAATTTACAAGATCCGAGTAACCAAAAAGCTGTCAAACGATCCACGAATCGTCAAACTAGCACGCGAATCGCAAATCCACGACAATTCTTGATCAATGATCCATCGTTCTCCAAAATTGAAAACATCCTCTTATCCAAAAATCTGTCAAACGATCCACGAATCCTCTAACAGCTAGCGAATCTCAAAACGCTGTCAATCTTTCGTGAAAAATCAATGCTTCTCGAAATTTAACCGTGCTGAGTGACCGGAAATGGATCGGCCGATGGACGAATGGTCGATCGGACGACGGGAAAGAGCGATCTCGGGCACGGGCGTTCAAGATCCATTAGCAGGAACAGCGCATAGATAAAAAAGCTGTCAACCGAGCGGCACAGCGAGGAATTAAGCATCGCTATCTCCATAAATCTCGGCTGGAGAAACTGTGAATTAATCCGGCGCTGATAGCCATCGCGGGTCACAGCGTTGTGTCCGTGGTTCTGGTTCAACAGGATGATTAACAGCCCCTGCGGTCGTTCCAGAACTTGGAAACAGACCTAAGAATAATACCATAAAACCGGGAACGTGGATGGAAGCGGAGAAACCGTGGCCACGCTGGCTGCCAGTCGATCGGACGCTGGAAATTGCACGAGAAGTCCATCCAGAGCCGATATCGTCGCAGAAAACCATGGCTTTTCGCGTGTTTTCGCCGGATATCGGGCACCTGCAGGCAAAGCAGGACCAGAGTTCCAGCTCTATTTCGGATATAATGGAATAACGAAGGGAGCAGGATAAAATCGAGATTATGCAGCGTCGAGGAACGCTTATACGGGGAAATTACGATATCTACGCAGATATTTCGACCGAGTTCTAGTGCAACGTGCAGAGCAATCGATGCATTCGTTTCTTTGCATCGCGCGTTGTCTTTTCGCTGAAAAATTCAGCTGGCTATTGAGAGAGAGAGAGCCTGATTTTTCGAGGAGTCGCGTAATTGGACGAGTATTGTGACAGTGCTTTGCGAGGAAACCGCGAGATATCGCGATTTTTTGGGAATCGGGGGTGGTTTTGGCAGAGGACAGGTGGCAAACAGCTCAACGAGGGAAATTATTGCGGATTTAGAGTGCTCGTGCTTGGTAATCGTCGGTTGAACTTGGAAAGGAAAATCGTGACAGTAAGCGGAGTAAATTCAGCGACTTTTGCAGATAAGATTAGAGTAATTTTTCTTTTCGGTGAACGAATCCGCGGGCTGGTGGAAGCCTTGACGGTTTTATTTAGGAACGGAATACTAGTTTTGTGAGTTATTAAGTGTCGGAATTAATATCGGCGTGAGAAATTGAACGTTCCGAGTTAATTCGCGCGGCTATTTGAATCGAGGAAGGGAGAAAAATGTGAGAGATCCGCGAACGATCCGATCGTTTCGGTAGATTCTGTGAATCCCGAACGCCTCGATGCGACGCGATCTCTCCGGTAGCATCGGAAATTACAATAATTGTGGTTTACATTCAATAAATTATTCATAAACGCTGGCAATTAGGGCGATAAGCGTGTTCTAAGTGCGGCGCAATCGGTCTAATCGTCGCAAATATTTCATTACAAAATCGTTTCGGCTCGTTATTCATGCCGACTCCAAAAGTGCCCTAACCTTGCACGAACTGCAACAATTTGTGTATACGATACACTTCATACGAAAATCCCCCGAATGCAAGTAAGAAATTTCAAATTTGAAAAAGATACAATTTATTCTGATTTAATTTAATCACATCTCAGAACTTCGGAACAATTTATATGATATTCGACTGAAATCTAAAAGAAACTTTAAAGACTAACTTGAAAACTTAAAAGGACCCCAAACAGGAAGCTTAAAAGAAAATTTTTAAAATATAAAAATAACGCAAAAGAAATTTAAGAGGAACTCAAAAGAAATTCCTCAAAATCTTAAAATGGAATTTAAAAGAATCGAAAAATAATGCGAAAGTAATACAAAAAGAATGTAAGCGAGATCCCCCTCCTTAAAAACCCCTCAAAAAATCTTAAAAATAAGTTTCAAGCAATTCAAAAGTAATAGAAGAGAAAATAAATTCGAAGGAAACCAAAGGCAATTAAAAAGGAAGCGGAAAGAAAGGGGAAACGAATGAAAGGGATGAAAATATAAAAATAATGCAAAAGAAATTTAAAAAGTACTCGAAAAGAAACCCAGAAGAGACCCAAAAGAAGTCGCTCAAAATCTGAAAAAGAAATTTAAAAGAATCCAAAATTAACGTGACAGAAATCCACAAGAAATTTAAGCAAGAAACCACCCCCCCCCC
>NW_016909336.1:526134-626766 GCF_001483705.2 Eufriesea mexicana | reverse complement strand
CCCCCCCCCCCCCCCCTCAAAAACTCCTTAATAAGGTCTCAAAAATAAATTTAAAGGAATTGAAAAATAAAGGAAGAGAGAATAAATTCGAAGGAAACGAAAGGCAATTGAAGAGGAACGGGAAAGAGAGGGGGGAAAGCGAGTGAAAGGGATGAAAAAATATATTATTCGATAGCGGGGATAAAGAGAAGAAAAAGGGGGACGATTCAATCACGTGTGATCGGCGAAGGAAAGAGTTGTCTAAAAAGAAGTCGCAAAGGTTTCACGTGACGAGCGCGCAAAGAGGGTTGTGTCGCAGCCGAGCAGCGCGACGGTAGCCGATTTCCGGCGATCTCGATCGTGCAGGCCGCGATCGGCCGCGTGTCACGCTGCCCGCGCGAACGAGCGAATCGGAGCGCGGAGAGGAGCGATTTTCAGCCGGCTCGCCTCGCCTGTCTTATCTCGCATCTCGTTATTACACGCGTCCACCTCGTCCGCTGCAGCTAGTTATTCCCTTCGTTTACTTCAATGACGAATTAATTCGCCGCGCCCGTTCACACGCCTTGTCTTTCTTGCGGCCTCGAAGCTGGCAGCTGGACTCCTCTTCCGACCGCGGTTCTCCACGATTCCACCACTCTCGCACTGTCTTAGATCCACCGTTCAAAGTTTCCATTGGTGATCGATTTTTTGAAATCTTCTGAACAATTGGTTTTTAATTATTGCATAGATCGGATCCAGATAGTGGATTTATTTAATTTATCATATGAGTGAACTTGGTTTTGTGGAATTACAGGTATCGAATCGTTCCACCATTGACAGTTTTGACCAGTGATCGAGTTTTTGGAAGCATCTGAACCCTTTTTTAAAATTATTGTATAGATCGAAAAATTCGATTGGAGATAGTAGATTTATTTGATTTTCATTTGTGGGAGAATTTGGGTTCTGGAATTACAGGACTTTGACAGAGCCTTGGATCGTTTCTCCATTGACAGTTTTGACCAGTGATCGATTTTTTAAAATATTCTGAACCTTTGTTTTAATTATTGTTTAACTAGGATTGAGATAAATTTATTTAATTTATATTTATGGGTGAACTTGGGTTCTGAAATTACAGGATTATGACAGAGTCTTGGATCGTTGCACCATTGACAGTTTTAACCAGTGATCGATTTTTTTAAACCTTCTGAACTCTCTCTTTTTAATTATTGTATAGATTAGATCGAGATAAATTTATTTAAATTATTTTTATGGGGGAACTTGGCTTCTGGTATTACAGGACTATGACAGAGTCTTGGATCGTTTCACCATTGACAGTTTCCACCAATGATCAATTTTTTAAAACCTTCTGAACACTCTGCTTTAAATTAGTGTATAGATTAGATCAAAATAAATTTATTTAATTTATTTTTATGCTTGAATTTGAGTTCTGAAAATACAGGACTCTGGCAGAGTCTTGGATCGTTCCTCCATTGACAGTTTCCACCAATGATCCATTTTTTAAAACCCTCTGAACCCTTTCTTTTTAATTATTGTATAGATTAGATCGAGATAAATTTATTTAATTTATTTTTATGCTTGAATTTGAGTTCTGCAATTACAGGACTCTGACAGAGTCTTGGATTGTTTCACCATTGACAGTTTCCACCAATGATCAATTTTTTAAAACCTTCTGAACACTCTTTTTTAAATTAGTGTATAGATTATATCAAAATAAATTTATTTAAATTATTTTTATGGGTGAATTTGGGTTCTGCAATTTCAGGGCACTAGTAGAGTCTTGGATCGTTCCTCCATTGACAGTTTCCACCAATGATCCATTTTTTAAAACCCTCTGAACCCTTTCTTTTTAATTATTGTATAGATTAGATCGAGATAAATTTATTTAATTTATTTTTATGCTTGAATTTGAGTTCTGCAATTACAGGACTCTGGCAGAGTCTTGGATCGTTCCTCCATTGACAGTTTCGACCAGTGATCGATTTTTTAAAACCTTCTGAACCCTCCCTTTTTAATAATTGTATAAATTAGATCGAGATAGTAAATTTATTTAATTTCCTTTTATGAATGAACTTGGTTTCTAGAATTACAAGACTCTGACAGAGTTTTGGATCGTTCCACCATTAAAACGATTTCTTTAAAGCTTCTAAACTTCTTCTTTTTAAATTATTATATAAGTAAAATCGAATTTTTCTTTTTATTAGTGAATTTCGATTCTAATTATACTTCTTAGGTTAGGTTTCTGATGATAGAATTCTTTAAAGCCACATACGTATCTCCTTAAATGATAATTCTTCAAATTCAGTTTAAATTAGATATACATACAGAGTGTTTACATAAAAAGTACACGTATTATAAAAATACTCTCAATTTAACACACATTTTGAGGTTATGATAAAATTCCCTGTATGCAGTCTATGTGACGGAAATCAACTGCCATTTTCTTTCTTGCAATTTGCGACGAAATAATTTTTTATCGTTTTTCCAATAACTGAATAATCGAAAATAATTCAGATAGTCGCGTTCAATGGCTCACCCTGTATATGGAGCCAGAATAATAAGCTCAGGGAATTATTATTGCAAGACAATTGACGTTTTCTGCGTACAGTGACTCGCAGCTATTCGAATTGCGTTTCGAAGGAATTCTCTGATTAAAAAATTTCGATTTTTATGACAGTTTGTATACAAAGCGTAACGTGGAACAATTTTATTGTAGGCCGAAAATTACGTCGAAGTTAGTATGATAAAATCAACGATTGAAGTCCGAACAATATTTTTCCTTTTTAAATTTAATGGGGTATTACATTGAGAAATTTTTATTACAAGGGCATTAAAACTTTTACTTTTTACTTTTGAAAGAAAAACAGAGATCGAACTGTAATTTCTACTAATGATTTCACTCAATAAAATAAGTGAAAATGAGAAAAATTCGTGCAAGTGTAGCTCGTTGTGTTGTATCTACACACACACTATCTTTAGAGTTAGAATTTTTGAGTCTGTCGATATTCTTCAAAATATTCTACAATTTTTCATTTTTATTTGTGTCTTATACCAGAAAGAGTGCTCTTGAATCACAAATAAATATAGCGATGACTAAAACTGAATCTATATTACTTCATGCGAATAATAAAATCATACTTAACACATTTTACTATAAGCAAGAATCATGTACATTTCAAAAATTCGTATAATTTAAGAAATTATTCAAATTACTGTAAAGAATAAATAAAATTAAATACTTTTCCAATGCAAAATTTATTAAAACTAAATTCTAGCACAAAGGGATTAATTTTTTAACTAACTTCAAAGTTAGTGAAGCTATAATTTTTCGAGGAAAAATCGCAATAATATTGGAATAAAATTATTGAAGTGAATACGAAAGCTAAAGCCTGTATCTTTGCATCCCTAGATTATTTTAACACTAGAAAATAATGACAACTTTTCATTCACAGAATTATACTAATTCAAAGCCTCGAAGCTTAAAAAATTTTTCTCTAATTCGAATTATCACGAATCAAACCACTCGAATCTCCAATTTTCAGATACGCAATAATTAACACCCCAAAATTATCGTGTTTGTAATTGTTAGAGAGCATCAAGTCGCCAAAGAGTAGTTCTGATTGTCAGAAACACGAATTATACTAATTCAAAACTTCGAAGCTTAAAACATTTTCCCGAATTTCAAATTATCACGAATCGACCCACTCGAATCTCCAATTTACAGACACACAATAATTAACACCCCATAATTATCGTGTTTGTAATTGTTAGAGAACATCAAGTCGCCATACAGTGGTTCTGATTGGCAGAAACACGAACTAAATTGACAGCTCAGTTATTTAAGCATTTCTTATTTCAAAAATATTTTTTGGACCGTAGAATCTAATTTTAATATTATTTTCTCACATTCTTAAAAAATTATCCAAATTTTCATGAGCTTTTACCATTAAAATTTGTATTATTAACACACAAATTTGCTCTATTTCATAGGTCTTTATTTATTTTAATGACAGAACGTCATATTAAATTATAATTTTATTTATATTTATGTCATTAATACTAGATTATTAAACTGAGAAATTCGAGTGGTCATGGAATGTAGTACAAGGAGTACTTATATAACTCACGATTGATTGAATAAGGTATTATATTCATATTCATTTGTACATACTACGAGCCAAGTATTTCATCTTGGTCACACGAAAGCAAATCCCACGCGTTATATTAAATCGTTAAATAGAAATTACATCGCAATGACGACTCTTATTGTCACGACTCGAGAGCTACGGACACTTACATACTTCAGGGAATGCATAAATTACGCCTGAACAAATTTACTGCTGAAACATCAACAGACTATGGGAAACAAATCAAAATCCTGTCACCACCATAATAGTTTGAAGTATTCCATCGCGACAGACTCACAAACTCCTTGAAAAATCGAGTTTAATATTTTATTCGTTTAATTCGTAACACTATATGCACGTCTACCATGAATAGTACAAAATGGCATACCTGTAATAATTGTATTCAGAATTTTAAGTAAGTCGCGATTACTATAAGTTCGTTCAAGTTTCGTACTTCGTACTCCGTTAACCGACTTTTGTGAACCGATTACAAATATATCATTACAACTACGAAGATTCAGCCATCTTCATCAGAAGCTTCTGAGGAATATATTCGTGAAAGATTTATCGCGAATTCGCGTGACTTCTGTTTTGTAGATCTAACTATATAGGCAAAGACAAGGAAAAATATGGACACACTGAGACAAAAATTTGGAGGGTTAAAATATAAATATTTCACTAATTTTTGTTACGTATGTATAGTCAATAGACCACACTTTAATACTATATTAAGAAAAATAATCTAATCTTCATTGTCATAAAGATATAGCGCAGAAAAGTATGCCAATTTGAGTAGAAAACGAGATCACTCTAAAACAGCAATTTTTTCTTATTTTCAAAGCTTAGGAAAAAATTTCTGGATGACTTATAGCAATTCTCGTGTGTGTCACAATTTACTGTATACTTGTGAGTATATCTGGTTAAAATTTCACCCATTTCCAATATTAAAATATTAATATTAATTCGTGCCTTTGCCGATTTGGGCCACTGTGTGACGAGAATATATAGGTATAGCGAGACCGATTTTTTGGACGGTTAAAATATAAATATTTCACTAATTTCTTTTTACGTACATATAGCTAATAGACCATACTTTAATACTATATTAAGAAATATAAGCTGATCTTCATCGTCGTAAAGATATAGCTCAGCAAAGATTGCCAATTTGAGCAGAAAATGCGATCACTCTAGAACAGCAATTTTTTCTCATCTTCAAAGCTTAAGAAAAAATTTTTGGATAATTTATAGCAATTTTTATGTGTGTTACAACTTACTGTATACTTGTGAGTATATCTGGTTAAAATTTTACCGATTTCCAATGTCAGAAAATTCATATTAATTCGTGCCTTTGCCGATCCGGACCACTGTGTGACGAGAATATATAGGCATAGTAAGACCGATTTTTTAGACGGTTAAAATATAAATATTTCACTAATTTTTTTTACATACACATAGCTAATAGACCATACTTTAATTCTATATTAAGAAATATTATCTGATCTTCATTGTCGTAAAGATATAGCTCAGCAAAGATTGCCAATTTGAGCAGAAAACGTGATCGTTCTAAACAGTTACCTTTTTCCCTATTCGAAGCTTCTGAAAAAAATTTTGGATAATTTATAGCAATGCTCGTGAGCGTCACAACTTACTTTGCACCTGTGAGAATATGTAATTAAAATTTTAGCGATTTGCAACGTCAAAAAATTGACATTTTCCGATCTTGAGTACCGCGACGCCGGTTTGCGAGTTTCGCCAGCGGCCGAGGAAAATTCGCAGAGCGGAGGAGGCAGGCAGCGATTTTGGCAGGTGTGGACGTCGAATTTTCGTGCTCTGGTCTCGGAGTTTCCCTCGGCTCTTAAATTGCAGCCAGTTTGCATTCCCCGGCGCGGCCCTCGGGCCGAGTATCTCGAGACGTGCGAGGAATATCCGTGGCCGAAGAGCAGCGCGATGCTCGTTTCGAAGGCGATAGGCGCGAAGCGTGCTCCTAAAGCGCGCAGGCTTTATTGATCGTTTGTTGTCGCTAAACTTGAGCTACTGCGTTAGAAAATGCAAAGCATCCCTGTCGAGAATCGGCCCCGCGGAAAGCCCGCGATCCGCTTAGCGGGAACGGAAAAATCCGCCGCGAGAAATCTCCACCGGGCGTTCATCTTGCCGCGAAACGGCGAGGATCGCGGTTTAGAAAGCGATTTATAGACGGCACTGTTGGAAAAGCTGGACGGTAGCGCATTTCCCCGATGCGTCATCGCGAACTGGCGATTCGTCATTCTTATTGGCCGTCTGTCCCGTCATTTCTCGGCCTCTTCCTCTTTTCTATCCGGGCTGCCAGCCAACTGACCGCAGCCAGCGGCGATTAATCTCGCCAAGGGCATGACCGACGTTCGCCGCATTCGAAATTCCCGCCACGTAGCTCGCCGCGTAACCCGTGGTCCCGGAGAAAACGGCCGGAATGAGGAACACGGCCGAAGAAAACCGCGAAAGCAGACCAGGTGTCGCGATTTTCCAAGGAAAAACACGCCGGGACGTTCAACCCTTTGTGTCTCCGTTCATTTTTCACCGGCTACGCCTGTGTGCTTGGCATCGAATCTGCCATGATCGCTGGTAGGAGAGAGTAGGCGGGGATACGAAGGGAGAGGAAATTTTTAAAAAATGGAATAGGAGAAAATATTGGAAAATTCGTTATACCTATTTTTTTGGTTTAAGAAAGTTGTTGGACGAGTTCCTTCCGGCAGCCTAAAGTGAAATCATGTGTAAATTAGGTTCTGGAATTATTTTATTTCGATATTTCCTGTCTTTATATTGTTATTTGATTCTACGTTGAATAAGTTTTCGAATTGAATGGAAAATCGAAGGGTCGAGTGATCAGGATTACAAAAAATATAAAAAATAGGATATTTGGACTGTGATATAGTTAATTATAGCAAAATAGGATATATTTTCTGTTATCTTTTTCACATATTTATATTTTTCTTGATTACGGATTAATTAATATCATTTATAAAATTTAAAATTCGATCGAGTAGTAAACGAAACGATATTTGGAATTAAAAATATATTTTTATTAAATGATCGAGTATTGCCACTGTAAAAAATCGTGAGAGCAAATTATTTTCTCCCATGACGAATATACTCGTCGTTGAATAAAAAATTTTCACCTGCTCGTGACGAATATACTCGTCGTATAGTTCGAAGGGGGTCAAAAATATTTTCTCGCAGAAATATTCTCCTAGAAAGCAATAAAAAATTATTTTATCATAAATGGTAGGATAGAAAACAATAATACGTGATTTTTGTAAAATTATTTTTGTTAATAAAGATAGAAAAAATCAATTTTCTTATATAATTGTTTATATAATTTAATTTCGGATTCTTAGAAGCGATTACTGCTACAGGAATAGAGTATAGAGTATACAGATTAATCTGTGTGAAGGAATTTTCGAAAATCACTGATTAGTAATTGTTTCGAGACTATTGAATAGTGAAGATATTAGATTCGAGTTTGAATCTAGGCGCCATAGTGCATACGCGTCCGCGAGTGCAGCGACATCCGCGGCGATTTCGTAATTACTGATGTTTTGACGCGAAGTATACGAAGCGAGGGTAGGATAGGTTAGTGTCGTGCTCGCGGAAGTTCGATAGACTGTGTAGTTTGTTTTCGTTCGGTTGACTGCTGGTTCAGTGAAAATAGTGCGTAGTTGGAGATGTACGAGCTGCTATTCGAGCGACTTAGGTAACTAAATCAAACGCTGCTTTTTTCCGTGTATCGTTCAACCTCGTGTCTATCTTTACCGCGTGTGTACCGTGCGTGATTGCTGCATATCGATTAAAACTCGATTCGACGAATCTCTTCAGCGATGCGATACGAACACAGACTCCGTCGCTCTAGAATCAATCCAATTAATCCGCGAATATTTTTCGACGAACGTGCGCTATACCGGCGTGACGGCAGTGTTTACGTATCGTCCGAACTCGACACGTCGTGACAGGCATAGACGAACACGATTTCTATCGTCGAAACTGACTGTTTCGGAGAACCGAGGTATCGTATGAGAAACGTTGTCCCACATTTTGCATTGTTTTCCCGGTCGAAGAAATCGCCGGGAATCGAGTCGTGCACCATTCGAGACACCCTGTGTTCCGCGTCGGGAGAAAAATAAAAACGGACGACCGATAGAAAGCGGTGCAATTAATGGCGGCTGGCCATTGTAGTCCACGCTTCCAGGTGAAATTCGCTCGGATAAAAAATGGAACGATCGTTTATCGACGCTGACCGCTCGATTTTTCCTGTTCTACGCGATTCGCCCGGAAAATCGATGCTGCCTTCCTATTCAGCCATGTTCGCTCGTCTACATGGATAATTGCGTTTCGGAAATTTAATTGCTCGAAATTTTGCTCGAAGATATTTACGAAGGAAAATACAGAAAATGAAAATAAAAGGAAGGAATTATTTCTACATATTTCAAGAAGGGTAAGAATATATACAAATACATTTTATTTATTTTTATCGATCTTTCGTTTCTTTCGATCTATTTATCGATTAATCGATGCGCCATAATTATTATTTCGGAAATTTAATTGTTCGAAATTTTATTCGGAAAACAAAAAAAATAATAAAATAAAATAAAAATTCCAAACCGAAATAGGGATGAGATAAAAATATATTTCGCTAATATTTTTCGATGCTTCGTACAATTCGAACTACTTATCGGTCAATTGATGTTCGATAATTACATTTCGGAAATTTAATCGCTCGAAATTTTGTCCGGAAGAAAAAAGAATAATAAAAATTCCAAACCGAAATAGGGATGAAATAAAAATATATTTCGCTAATATTTTTCGATGCTTCGTACAATTCGAACTATTCATCGGTCAATTGATGTTCGATAATTATATTTCGAAAATTTAATCGCTCAAAATTTTATTTTAAGGAAAAAAGATAAATAAGAAAATAAAATAAAATTTTCAAATCAAAATAGGGATGAAATAAAAATATATTTCGCTAATATTTATCGATCTTTCGTACAATTCGAACTACTTACTTATCAATTAATTTTCTACAATTCCATTTCGGAAATTCAGTGTCTCAAAACTTAAAAAAAGAAAAGAAAAATGAAATAAATAAAAACTAGAAATTATTGTTTACTCCTATCGAGTATAGGAACGAAAGAAAAATCTATTCGAATTATTTCTATCGATCTATCGCGTCTTTCGAATCTCGTATCCGTTCTCGAGGCTTGCGAAATCGAAATCCTCGAGCCAACAAGTGGTTCGGAAATCGAAATCGCCTATATCGATGAATCATCATCGTTAACGTGTAAAGTACAAAGCGCGAAGCGCGATAATTATCCGCGCGAGTGGCAGCGCTGGGATAATTGCGTCGAAACGCGGCGCAGCTTTTCGAAAATTGACGGGCGCCGCCAAAATTTCTCGAAATATCCAGCGGCGTAGCACCCACCTTGACGCAGCAACAATGCAATTTAATTGCACCGCGCGGATCGTTCGTTTATGCTGAAATAATATTATCAAATTACTAATAACAGCGTTTCCGCTGCTCGCAGGCAGCAATATCAACACCGTGATGCAATTGCCGCGTTACAAAGCCCGTTCGTGGAAAACAACCAGCAAATTGTGCAACCTTCCTCGTCCACTGCGAATTTTAACAATTTTAGTCACCGCTAAAAAGTATGAAAAATTTCTCTACCTTCCAATTTTTCAGAATTTTCCGTCTTCCTTTTGCGAAGGATGGTATTCTTTTGGAGGGTAATGAAAATTTAACGAGAAATCGAAAAAGGGGGTGAAATGATTTTTTGAAAGTCGGATATTTTTTTTGGAAGATGGAATATGGTTTAGAATTTGAGTTAAGGATTAATAAATATATATTTAATCGATATTTTTCTTGCTTTCTGATATATTTATTTTGCGCTCGTGTTCATTTTGAACTCTTTTTAAAGTAAATTTTGTTTTTTGAGAATGGAAATAGGATATTAAATTTGGTGATGAGAGAAAAATATATATTAGAAAAACCCTTTGTATGTGTTTTTCGAAAATAGAGAACTGTTTAAGAAATAATTAAAATTTGATAATTTCTGAATTTCTAAATTATAACTTAAATTGATAAAAATTCAAAAATTTGTGTCTCGTGATTTTAGTAATAAAATGATTCTAGTTTTCCAATTGTAATTTCGAGGATTCCAAAATTTCAATAATTGAACAGTTTTGAAATTTATAAGTTTAGTTTCCACGATTTTCATTTTAACTTTCTAAATTTCAGTATTAATTTTCAAATCTTCTATCTTTATTTCTAAAGCTGCAATTTTAGACTCCAAAGTTCCAATTTTAATACCCAAAATTCCACAATTTTTGTAATTGTTAAATTTCTAAAGCTCCAATTTTAGACTCGAAAATTCCAATTTTAACTCTCAAAATTCCACAATTTTTGTAATTGTTAAGTTTCTAAAGCTCCAATTTTAGACTCCAAAATACCAATTTTAATTCCCAAAATTCCACAATTTTTATAATTGTTAAATTCCGAACTTCCAATTTTGATTTCCAAGATTCTAATTGTGTTTTCCAAAATTTCAATTTTAATTTTCAAATATTCAATCTTAATTTTCAAAGTTTTAATTTTAGATTCCAAAGTTCCAATTTTAATTCCCAAAATTCCGAAATTTTTATAATTGCTCGATTTCTAAACTTCCAATTCTGATTTCCAAGATTCAAACTTTATTTTCCAAAATTTCAATTTTAATTTTTAAATCTCCAATTTTTATTTCCAACAGCGCACATATTCTTTTTAAAATTTAAATAACACCTCGAGGTATCCTCATTTCGTTTAAATACAAAAACAAGCTATCTATCTATCTGGCGAAAATTTTTCCACGGAAAAACGAAAGAAAAATCGAACGATCTGTGTTGATTATCCTGGAAAAGAGTGGAAGGTTGGAGATACGCGTTGGAACGGTATACGATGCAGATAAACGGTATCGATTTAATGATCGGCTCGCGCGGACTTTGTATGATAACAATCATGAAGTCATTAACGGTGGCAACAGGTTTTGCATTTTTCACCGTCGCGGCCGGTAATTGATTGAAACGGAAAGAAAATACCGGGAGCCGTGTACGTGTTGTTAACTATTAATCGCATCATTAGTCATAAATAATATAATCGTGATTTGCATCGTTATGAATGATAATTCGCAGCCGTGTGCTCGCCTGGAAATCGCGCAGGAAAATCTCACCGCGAAGAAAGAGCTCGCGATCGCCAATCTTTGGATCAAAAGATACACCGAGATGAGAAATTTGGATTATTCTGAAAATATGCAAACTGGGTGTCTTCCTATTCATTAACTCGACGAGTAAAAATTCGTAAAAATTAAAATTAATATAGGAAAGTCTAGAAAATTTTTTAAATATTTTTCATTTTTAGCGTGATACATTAAAAATATTTCTTTCGTTTGGAAAAATAATTGGCAATTTCTATGTCTCTCTATTGATCAACTTGACGAGTAAAAATTCATAAAAATTAAAATTAATATAGGAAAGTCTAGAAAATTTTTTAAATATTTTTCATTTTTAGCGTGATACATTAAAAATATTTCTTTCGTTTGGAAAAATAATTGGCAATTTTTGTCTCTCTATTGATCAACTCGACGAGTAAAAATTCGTAAAAATTAAAATTAATATAGGAAGGAGCCTGGAAAATTTTTTAAATACTTTTCATTTCCAGTGCAATATATTAAAAATTATGTTTTATTTGGAAACGTAATAATAAAATTAGGAATTTTTTTGGATACTCTGGAAGGTTGTTAGATTAGGGTTAATTGAAACAGATGTTTGAAAATTGATAACAGGAATTTTTAAAGTTAAATATGTCAAATGTAGGTTGTTTCACATTTAGAATTTTCAGAGGAAAGTATAAGAAATATTTTTCTCGTTCAGAAGGGTAATTAGTAGTTCCTTTGGACACTGTTACGGGCTATTAAGCAGTGGCTGATAATGATAGAAAAATTGAGATTGGAATTTTAAAGATCAGATTATTGGAACGAAAAATGCTGAACAGATAAGATCGTTAATATGGAATATTAAAAGCATTTTTTATTTTAAGAGGGTAATTAACAGTCTTTTGAGAACTTCCGAGGAGCATGAAATATTATTTATTATCGATGGAAAATCGAGAATGTGGATTTTTATAAATATAATTGGCAAGGGAAATAGCTACAAATGGCACTGCAAAATACCAATAAACGAGTTGAAAAAAATAATTACATAAGAAATTCGTAGAAAATTTAAAAAACTGAGCAATGTTTTCAAAAATATAGAATTCGAAGAAAAATCGCTCCAAAATATTCTAAATATTCTTCCTATTGAAGAAAATAATTCTCAATCATCAATAGCTCAACAAAAATATAAAAAATCGTGCGATTTCAATGAAAAATTGGGATTCTCATAAAAGACCAAAAATTCGAAGAAAAATCGCTCTAAAATATTTTAAATATTTTCCCTACTTTAAAAAATAATCACCCATCACCAACAGGTCCACAAAATCTACGAAAAGAATCGTGCGATTCCAATGAAAAATTAAAATTCGCGTAAAAGACCAAAAATTAAAAGAAAAAAGAAAAATAATCGCTCCAAAACATTTTAAATATTCTTCCTGTTGAAGTAAATAATTCTCAGTCACCAACAAAGCTCAACAAAAAGTATAAAAAATCGTTTGGTTCCAGTAAAAAATTGGGATCGGAATAAAAGACCAAAAATTCAAAGAAAAATCGCTCGAAAATATTTGAAATATTCTTCCTGCTTTAAAAAATAATCACGGATCACCAACAGATCCACAGAGGCTATGAAAAATCACGCGATGCCTTGAAAAAATGAAATTCGAAACGACCGCGATCGGGATGCAGAAAATTCGCGTAACGGGAGAGCGCAGCAGGGGTGTTTGCGTTCGTTGCAATCGGATAAAGTAGAATAAAAGTGGAGGATACCCGGTAGTTAACCTTTTTTTTTTTTCGGCCAAGTGTAGTTTTGTAACCGGTCGGAGGTCGAACGAAATTTGGCGAGTCGAAAGTGGCGGTTGTTTTATTTTCCTTTTTTTTTTTCTCTATTTTTTTATTTTCTCCTTTTTCCCCCAACGCAACAGGTAGTTCGCGATTGGTCGGAAGTAGAGGAAGCACGCCGGGAATCGAAGGATAGGCTGCTGTAAATAATGAAATTGTTCGCATGAAAAAGCGGTCGGCTGAACTTTCGCCGGAGTTTGTGCTGATTTTTTCGCCGGTTAGAATCCCCACGATTTTCTGCCATTTCGCCGGCTTTGCGTATCGTTAATTGAAAATTAAACGGCAATCCGGTTAATTGAATCGCTGATATCGTTCCGTGGATATCGATAAATTTCGACGGTCGATGAAGCGGATGGACGACACCGCTAATAGGAATTTCGTAGTCGCCTGCGTCTTCTTTCGTTATCTTAAGTGTCGGTTCTCATTCAGCCTCAATTTACTTGAAAAGGAGCCGACGAATTTACGATGATTTCACACGGACGTCGCAGAGACTCGTACCCTGAACTGATAAATAAAGATTCTATTTGTGCGAACATTAGTACGATAGGGTACAGCTGCTCGAGCAGCGGAAAGTATTTGGCTAATTGCGTGATTAATGAGGAAACACTAAGGAGCAGATGGAGAAAGTTTCTTGAGTAATAATATATTATTTGCTACTCGAAATTTGTTCGAAATATCCTATTCGGATTTTTATCGAAAGTTAGGTTAGTAAATATTTAGAGGGTTAGGGTAGTCTATGTGGAGAAAAATTGAAAGATTAGTCAATAAACATAGGATTATTTAGAATAAAATCGAGTGTTCAAAAATTATTTTTAAAAATTATTTAATGTTTATGTTAGGTGCTTTAAAGATGTAGTTAAAATTGTTTGAGTTCTGTTTAGGAATTATTTATAGGTTATTTAATCGGTATAATACTACTCGAGGTGTTTAAAAAATGTTTTCAAGAAAGGTACAATGGCTACTCAGTCTTTACTGTGTATATATCTATTAAAAATTTGTTAAATCCTATTTCAGTATTATCATTGAATAGCATACTACTCGAGAATTTTAAAAATTCTTTGTGAGAAATATTTAATAGCTACTCAATATTTACTATGTATATATGTATTAAAAATTTATCAAGTCCCATTTCACTATTATCTATGATCTACTCAATGAATATGGTACTACTCGAGATCTTTAAAAATTCTTCTGAAGGAATATTCAATAGCTATTCAATTTTTAGTACATATACATATATTTTAATTCTATTAAAAATTTTTATTCCTGTTTCATTATTATTAATGAATATGATACTACTCGAGATGTTTAAATATTTTTCTCAAGAAATACTTAATAGCTATTCAATTTCTAGTACGTATACATATATTTTAATTCTATTAAAAATTTTTAATCCTGTTTCATTATTATTAATGAACATAATACTACTCGAGATGTTTAAAAATTTGTCCTGAGAAATATTCAATAGCTACTCAATCTTTGCTATATATTAAAAATTTATTCAAAATATTTTTATTCCCATTTCACTATTATCTGTAATCTATTCAATGAATGCGATACTACTCGAGATATTTAGAAATTTTGTTAAAGTTATCTTCAATATCTACTCAATCTTTATCCTATCTACATCAAAAATATACTTAAAAGGATCTATACAATGAACACAATAGTACCCTTCTGGACTCGTGTAGAAAATTTTCCCAAGATCCAATCAACGTCCACTCAATACCTATCCCATAAGTCCTACGATATTTACAGATCCATTTAAAAATTAATAATCAGGGAATACAATACCCACCACCTGTGATATTCATAAATTCCTTTTGGAATCTAAATAGTGACCAAATACCCACTCACATTTAACCCTTTGCATAGGAGTTCAAAGATTTTCTGTTACAAAGCTGACGATATTTTTCTGAACAGTGAATAAGAAGTCGTATGATAATTAACACTTAGAATTATTTGATTTCGATACCTCGCACACCGTTACATTATTTAAAATTTGACATATTCACGAATATCGAGCTTCGAAATTTTATCAAATGGCGACTGAAAGGCACTTCTCGAGCGCAAAGGGTTAAAACGAAAAAATTTTGATTTGAATTAAAAACTTTAATTTAAAAATTCACTCAAGCCTACGTAACTATGAACAATCTACTCAAGAACCGAGCGATTGTAGCACCCCACCCCGATTTCCTCGACCATCATAAAAGGACCCCAACTGAAGGTTATCGAAAAACATGCTCCTTTATTAAGCCTGCACCGATTACTAAAAAGATTCCTCCCATAATCGCGCCAATTGAAACACGATCGACGACACGACGACGGATTCGAGGCCGAAGAATCGACGAGATCAAGGGATAAAGAGTGAAAGACAGCCGCTTAAACTTCGCGAGGGTGGATCGACTGACAACCCCCGGTGAAACTACTGGTTACTTTTCCACCCCCTGTCCTCGTTCTCCCCGCTGGAAGAAGTTGGAAAGTTGCCGGAAGGTAGACCGTTCCTCTTGCTCTGTGCACGAAAACCTCGAGCAGCTTCTTCGACTTCTTCGTACACAACGCCTTAAAAATAGACCTGACGCGTTTAGGAGTCAATAGAGCAATCTCTAGTCGAACCAATTGCTCTCTGAAATCCATCCACTCGATCGCGATTGAAACGACCATAGTCCCCAGGATTTCTCCGTTCCTCTGAAAAATTAGACCTTCTTTGACACCAGGTGGCACCCCTGTCGCCGAAGAATCGCGCCCCCAATGGCGGATGTCACGGTAAATCCGAAATCAGGTACGCTTTGACCGACGTTGGGATAAATCTCGGTTAAAACTGGGCCATTGATAATTAAAAAGCCATTTCACGGTGTTTAATTATTAAACGGAGATCGCGCACGCATGCTCATCGGGATGTTTCTCCGTCACGCGTTCACGACGGGCAGAAACGAGAGCGAAAAGTGATACGCGGCTGTGATTTTTGCGGCGACTATGTTAATTCGGCCGGAATTAAGCGTTAATAATATTTTAATCAAACAGACGTGCAATTGTAAATGCGCATTATCAAACCGGCACTCGGCGCGTATTGTTGTCGATTCGCGGCAGCCAACAAAGATAAAGTTTATCGTTCCGGGTATCGAGTTATTTAACAATTGCCGCGGTAAAATAAATAACTTCCGTGCTTCCTCCTGGTATTTTAATCCCTCGCCAATCCACTTTCACCCTCGGCTCATTACGCCGCAATTATTTCCACGAAATAATTCATTCCGTCAAAGCTTCCACGCGCTTGCTGAGCCGGGCGACAATGGAGGAAGATAAACTTCTTAAGGTTGGAGCAATTATCGGTAATTTATGAATGCAGAAGTAAAAATTGAAATGCTATGTGCATACATTTGGGCCCAATTTCAGCTCGACAACGGTCAGCATTTAGGCTAAATATAATAACGATTCTTCGCGCTGGGTGGGACCAAGGATATCGCGCTGGGGGCCTAGTAAATGTAAATCAATCAAAATCGAACACGGTGGGCCCAGAAATTATTATCGCATCGATTTAGCGGGAATTATTTAACAGAAATATATATATAGAAATAAATATATAGAAATATATAGAAATATAGAAAAATAGAGAAATCAGAATCGGACACGGTGGGCCCAGAAATTATTCTCGCGTCGATTTAGCGGGAATTATTTAGCAGAAGTATATGTATATATATAGAAATAAATACAGGGTGTCTCAAGAAAACGTATACACACTTTAATACCTTATTCTTTCTAATTTATTTTTCCTTTTCTAGGTACAACCCATTTAAAATAATTGTTGACTTTAGACTAGACTTTGAAAAACGTAATAAAAAAATATGTCTTTTGCATAAACGTAATAATAGTAAACGTAAGAGAAAAATAAAAACGCAAAGTGTGTATACATTTTCTTAGGACATACTGTATATGGAAATACAGAAATATATATATATAGAAATTATCGTCGCGATGTTGGAAATGAAAAGGGAAATGTGTGTTGCAGGTTTAGGCTTGGGCCCGCATACGCCAGAGGAAGCAGCCGTCCTGGCGGCCGCGACGGCAGTATTGCACCACCATCATCAGGGTGGTCCCGGCGGGCCTGCGATGAGGCCACTCAGGCCTCCGTTACCCCCGGGGATGTTGCACACCTCGCCACACCCTCTGGCACCGCATCACCCCCTCGCAGGCCCACACCATCCCCTCGTGCCTCCTCTGCACCCTGAGGAGGACGGGGTCGTGGACGATCCCAAGGTGACACTCGAGGGCAAGGAGCTTTGGGATAAGTTCCACAAGCTCGGCACGGAAATGGTCATCACCAAGAGTGGCCGGTAAGTGTCAATTTTGTACAACTATCGCCGTTGCTTTACCTATCCTCTGTCATGGCTAGCGCCAAGTATATATATACCCCTTAACCATCGGTCAGACTCATTGTATCCACGAGATTTTCGTACTAGTCGACTGTCCAGGTTGCAGGGATTGCATTTTGGTCTTTCTTAGGGCTAGATTGATACACAGTCTCGCTCCAGTAGCTTTTTTCGCTAACCACTGAGGGATTCTCGCGAATCCAGGTTGACAGAAGGGTCGTAAGGCTCTGCGCGATCATTGTCCAGGTGTTCCACGATAGAAACTAAGTGATTAACGGTATGATGATCTTATTGAGCGAGTAGGGAGAGTCAGGAATTGTATCACGTTCGATTTCGGGCGGTGTGTCGCGATTTCGTTGGATAAGTCTTGACGACCGCGTCCCTCGTGACGGAAGGTAGCGCCGTAAGGCAAGAGCCGTGAGAAAAATGACGGGCTGCCAGGCGAAACACGAGAAGTCGCCGCGAGAAACCGCAGAAAATCGCGCTGATCGACTGCTGACCGGACTCGCTCGCGAATTCGCGCGAGTGCACCGAATTTCGACCACCTACTAGGCATAAACATCGTGCGACACTTGCGCGGGATCCACCGATTAATTCATAAACCGTGGAGGTTCGCTGTGATTAGGGTTCAACTTGAAATGAAGCAAGGAACGGTGGCCTTTCTACGACTATAGCCCGTTCTGAAACACCTTTTATCGCGTTTTAAAGATTCAGTGCCTCTATGGCCGCCACACACTTTCCCCAGTCCTTCGACGATTGGAAATCCTTTCAAGCGCAAACTTTTACAGGCACGAAGGGGAGAAAACGTGAAAGGGGTAGTTTCGAAAGCGAGGAAAACACGGGGACAGATACGTCGGCGAACTATAATAGTTCGGAAAAGAGCATACGTCGGTCGCACAATGCGCGTGTGTATCTGCATCGTGGTTCCAACTGACGACGGACTATACCCCGCTAGCATTTAGTTATCGCTCTTTCTGCCTCTTCCCTTCCACCCCTCTACTCAGCCCACGGTCTTTTCTTTCCCCACGGTTTCAATAATCAACGCAGCTTTGAATTTTAAATGCCGCGCTTTAAATATCGTTCTCCATTCGAAACAGAAAAAAAGGAAGAAAGAAATGGGAATATTCAGGCCCAGGAGACGAGGGAGTAAATTGTTCCTCGAATGGAAACCATTTGCGCAGAAATATTCGAAATTCCAATTCTCAGAAATAAAATGTTTCATCCCCAATTTCCAAACCTCAGACGTAAATCTTCGGTTCCCGAGAATTTCGAAGCTTCTGTCAAATACTCGTGGACTGTTTAATCGTCAAACCCAGTCACAGGATCCATTCTCCTGTGGTACATATTCAGACCCAGGAGAGAAGGGAGTAAATTGTTCCTCGACCATTTGCGCAGAAATATTCGAAATTCCAATTCTCAGAAATAAAATGTTTCATCCCCAATTTCCAAACCTCAGACGTAAATCTTCGGTTCCCGAGAATTTCGAAGCTTCTGTCAAATACTCGTGGATTGTTTAATCGTCAAACCCAGTCACAGGATCCATTGTCCTATGGTCCATATTCAGACCCAGGAGACAAGGGAGTAAATTGTTCCTCGACCATTTGCGCAGAAATATTCGAAATTCCAATTCTCAGAAATAAAATGTTTCATCCCCAATTTCCAAACCTCAGACGTAAATCTTCGGTTCCGGAGAATTTCGAAGCTTCTGTCAAATACTCGTGGACTGTTTAATCGTCAAACCCAGTCACAGGATCCATTCTCCTGTGGTACATATTCAGACCCAGGAGAGAAGGGAGTAAATTGTTCCTCGACCATTTGCGCAGAAATATTCGAAATTCCAATTCTCAGAAATAAAATGTTTCATCCCCAATTTCCAAACCTCAGACGTAAATCTTCGGTTCCCGAGAATTTCGAAGCTTCTGTCAAATACTCGTGGACTGTTTAATCGTCAAACCCAGTCACAGGATCGATTCTCCGCATCCCTGGAAACTCCATCCAGTCTCTCGAGTCGCAAACTGCCGAGGACCCAGACCGAAACTGCCCCGACAGCTCGCTCTCAATTCCTCGTGCATCTCGTGGCCCGAGCGTGGCCACGTACGTGGAACCCGTGAATGGCCAGTAATTTGTGGCGGTGGTGGGCCCAATTTCGGCTGTTGGGTCCGCATCCCAGCGCCCGTGTCCCGGAGGAGAGCGCGAAGTCCCTGTCGTCTGTGCACGAAGGCAGGCAGCTTCGTTTTTCGCGGACGGGCCCGGGTAATATCTCGTTTAGAAAGATTACAGGTTCGGTGAACAGGCTGCCAATGTATAAAACAAACATCGTTAAGCGAGCCCTATACTTAGGGTAGAGGGAGGGGGGTGAGGGCCCAGCGCACTCTGGGCCCCGGAGCACCCCGGGCATTATGCGAGTCCACCGTTCGTCGATTCCCTTCTCTCTCGTTCTGGCCATCCCTCTCTCTCCTCTCTCTCTCTCTCTCTCTCTCCGGCCTGGACGGTGCGTGCGGTTGGCCACTGGTACAGGTCAGGAACGAACACCGTGGAAGAGGGACCCGGGGAGGGTGTAGAATGGGGAAAGAGGCGCGCGTGTATTGAGACGTAGACCACCGGACGCAGATTGGGCCAGCCGCAATTTCCGCGCGTGTAATTATCCGTGATCGTCGTCCAGCGTCGTCCACGTCGTCTCGAGGCTCTGCCTTAACTCGATGCTTATTATTTAGCGACGGAGATTGATTTAGAGCGGAGCCGGGAACCCGGGTTGGGGCCTCATCGTCCGCTATCAGCGCTAGGGTACAAGCTGGCCAGGTTTCGAGCATTCGTCTAGGATTCGTGGAACCGAGGTGGAGACGTTGGATCGTGTCAAGTGGTAGGGAGGATATCGATGGATCTGCGTGGGTTTGGAAATCGGGGAAGCTGACGATGGTTTCGCGATGATCTTGCGGCAGGGGTTCCGTGCATCTCGCACCGGCTGTCTCGCATGAGAAACCCGTAACCTTATCGGATCTTGCATTAAACATCGCGATAACTAAACGCGATCTTAGGAGAAACGTCTAACTCGAGCCTCTGGAGCGTTCACGCGATCGGTAGCTCGCCTGTCTTTCACGGTAATGAAATTCACCGTAATTACGACGTGCAGGCCTGCCACGTCTCAGTCCAGCTACTGTTCAGGGGAAAAATCAACGGTTCATAGGTCCTACCTGCGTTCGGAATACGAGCAAATGTCTAATTACGGTTTTGGTCGCGTGTGACAGCCGGGGGTACACGCAGAAATTCGAAGCAGCTGATCGACACGGGAGGTGAGGGGTGGCCGGTTAAACGAGTCAATTAGGCACTGTCTAAGCACACACCGGAGAGAAGGGAACGGGCTCTGGTCGTGACTAAAGAGAACTTTCTGACCATTTGATGTGGTTAGCAGAGTTGCTCTTCGCAGTCCGTTGAGATCGTTTAGCAGCTGCTTTATGAAACTTAATTTCCCTGATTTTTAAATCAAATAAAGCTCCGGGAGGAACACGCGAGCCAACTAAGCATAAAGCTGCCCGCGGATGCGACTGATGCTTTGTTTGATCGATGTGGCAGCTGAGACTTCTGCCAAGCTCTTTTTAATTCTTTCGGCAATTTTTGGTGACAGGATTTACATTTTTGATCTTTACGTGGAGGGGCTATTCGGACATATTAATCGTCAATCGACTTGGATCGTGTGTAGAGACATATGGAAATTAATTTTAATCACGAAGCAATGAAGCAATCAATTTTCCTATGGGTAAAATGATTACAATAGGACCTCGTTTAACCGGGTCTCGATTATCCGTGTTCTCGATCGATCTTGGTTTCGGTTATCGGAGATCTAGGTTCTTCAGAGTTCCCTGTTTATTCGTAAAGTTATTAGTAAAAGTTTGTACATATTCTACCATTCTTTTCTTTTTCCATGAAATCTCTTTTATGGTTATTCTTTGGTTTAAGGACGAGAATGTAGCGTGACAAAATGGTTACAAATATAAACTTGATATTAATAAAAGGATTTTTAATAGTAGATGAAAGAATTTATCTTGGTATGTTATTAATAGGAATGTTTTTAAATAATTAACCAATTTTATTCGTATTTTTTCTTTTTTTATTTTTCATAGCTCCATATATTGCAATCAAGGGTAACTTAGGGGTTAATAAAAATTCTGTGCTGATGCTCGATTTTAATTTAGAATTTATGACATTTCTTCTCTCTTCTTTTTCAGTTTCTCTTTTCTCGTTATCGTAAATATCTTTTTTCCAAATTTAGCTAATCCTGCTTCTTTAAAATCCGTACACTAATACTTTGACTGCCGTAGTGGTCATCAATGACTGGTGCTTGTCTCCTCAGTGGGACCATAGTGGTCACCAGTGTTCAGCCATACTAATTTTTTAAATTTATATTTGCTTTATTCTAACCAATTTTTGAATATTTGAACAACATAAATAAGTAGAGAATTTTGAATAGAGAATATTCATTTCTTTGCCATATTATTTGATATTTTGTCATTATATCCTAAGAATAATGGAAATTTTATCGTGGCTCCCGTATAAAATGTGCATGACAGTCAAACTATTGAGAGTAATTTAACCCTTTATACTTGGATATATTTGCCACAGAAAAATAGTAATTCGAAGCCTTCTGTCATAAAGTCAACGACATCTTTGAAACGCTAAATAAGAAATCGTATGCAAATTAAGGCGTAGAATTATTTTATCGACATTCCACGCATCATTGGGTAATTTGAAATTTGATATATTAATTAAAATCGACGTTTAGAATCCAATTAAATGGCTACTGAGGGTTAAGGATTGACGCATCTCTTCTTTTTTCTTTTTCTATCGTCGCTAATATTTTTTAAAAATTCTGCCAATTTAGTAACGTAGATGACGTTCACCAAAATTCTACGCGAATTCTTCCCTCCTTCCTTCCCCCTTCCTCTTCACCCCGAAGATCAATCGTTCCGGGAATCTTTCTCGCAGATTTTTCCACGAAGCCTAAGAAAGGTGTCGCCTGGCTGCCGGGACGTGCGGACAGGTGTTGCGTTAAGGCACGGAATTATCGTGCATTATCTCGGTGACGGGGTACAGTAATTTCACGGTTACGCAACGAAATGCGACATCGCGTTCCTTGCCACGATCGGACACCGGCTATCGCGCGATGAAATATGCATGTCCGTTTTGACGTTTGAACTTGTACTTATCGTTAATGCCGCTCGTCACCGTTATCTGCCGCGACCGCGGTTTCTCTGCCTCGACAGGAAACGGACAGTTATCCGGAGAGGGGTGAACGATCGTGTGAAGATACCGACGCTGCTGCTTTTCCTCTCTCCGCCTCTCGTACACTTCCGTATCACCGGGTATGTCGAATTAACATAGCGACGAAACGCCAAATGCCCGATAAACGACGTCTTGTTACGCACCTGGCACGGAAAGTAGATAAGGTCCCGTGTGTCCAGCAATAATTAAAAAATTCAATATCCCGTTCATTAACAGCGCTTCATTACACCTACAAATGACTTCATTACGGCATTCATTAGTCTTTATCATAGACGTTATTATCAGGACACCGTGTGTGTAGGTTCAGTCTAGATCGTAATGTCGAAAAATTTCTTCGGGGGTATTAATATTTAAAATTCGGTCTCTTGTTTTTTAATATCGCTTGATTACAGTATTTGTTAGCCTATAATTCGAGTGGTTATTATTAGGTCACCGTATATATAGCTCCAGCTTAGATAAAAATGTCGAAAAAGTTCAAGAGTAGCGATATTTAAAATGGATTATTCCGTTCTTTAATAGTCTTAATTGCAGTATTTCTTAGTATATAATTCGCGTGGTTATTATCAGGACACACTGTATAAAGGTTCAGCCTAGATCGCAATATCGGAAAACTTGTTTGACGGTGACAATATTTCAAATTCAGTATTCCGTTCTTTAACAACGTTTCATTACACGTGCAAATGACTTAATTGTAGTACTCATTAGTCTATAATCCGAGTCGTTATTATCAGGACACTCTGTATCTACGTTCAACCTAGATCAAAGCACAACAATTTTCTTCAAGAGTGCCAATATTTAAAATTCGGTATCCCGTTCTTTAATAGTGCTTGATTATAACTGTAAATGTCTTAATTACAGTATCTAGTAGTCTATAATTCGCGTAGTTGTCAGGACACCCTATATATACATTCAGATTAGACCAAAATATCGAAAAATTTCCAGTATTACAATTCAATATCCCTCTCTTTAACACGGATTAATTACAACTATAAATGACTTAATTACAGTATCTATTGATCTATAATTCTCGTGATTATTATCAGGACACCGTATATATAAAATATCGAAAAATTTCTAATATTAAAATTCAATATCCCGTTCTTTAATATCGATTAATTACATCTATAAATAACTCAATTACGGTGTCTATCTATCTATAATTCTCGTAGTTATTATTAGGACACCCTACATATATATATATTCATATTAGAGCAAAATATCGAAAAATTTCCAATATTAAAATTCGATATCCTTCTCTTTAATACGGATTAATTACACCTATAAGTGACTTAATTACGGTATCTATTGGTCTATAATTCACGTGGTTATTATTAGGACACCCTATATATACATTCAGATTAGACCAAAATATCGAAAAATTTCCAATATTGAAATTCAATATCTCATTCTTTCATAGTGCTTAATTGTATATATAAATGACTTAATTACAGTATCTCTTGGACTATAATTCGCGTAATTATCATTTGGACACCCTATATGTACATTCAGCTTAAAGAAAAATATCGAAAAATTTCCAATATTAAAATTCAGTATTCCGTTCGTTAATACCGATTGCTTACACCTATAAATGATTTAATTACCTTATCTATTGATCTATAATACTCGTGGTTATTATCAGGACACCCTGTATACGCGTTCAGCCTAGATCAAAGCGACCAGTGACTCGGTGGCCCGTATTTTTCCGCAAAACACGGCCTCGTTGACACCCGATCGGGGCAAATCTCTGGAAATTCCATCGTCGAGACACGAAGGGACGTTGACGATGGCTATCTGCGGGGGTTGGCGAAATTTCTTCATTTTTTCCCGGTGAATTAAAATTCGAAGGGTGGGAAGCGGTAGTAAGAGAGGAGAGCAGCGCGGAAATTCGCGAGCGATCCTCCGCGTCTTATCGCGGCTTTCTCGCGAGGAACGGCCGAAACAAAAGCGATTTCCGTCACGCGTTCGCGTGCGTATCGGCGGGACGATCGCGGCGCCGGCTCGCTTTTCGCTCGAGGGGGAAGGAAAAAAAAAGAAAGGGCCCGTGTCGGAGAGACGCGGCGAAATAATCTAATCGCGACGTCCAGGCTCGCGTAATAATTCTATCTAAAGCGGGATCGCGCGCGAGCAATCGCGCGCGAGCAATCGCGTGCCGGCTGACCGATCTTCCGCCTCGCCTCTCCGCTCCGCCTGTATCGGCGCCCGTTTTCCCTGCCCGCCATTATCGCGACCGCTCGTTTTTCATTCGAATTTCTAATTAGTGCCCTTTAATTGCCCGCCTTGTTCATTTGTTACGCGAACTGACCGCGACACTCACGGGACGCAGGGGTAGAAATCAGCGGGGTGCCCTTGGTCCCCGGTCCCCTTCGAGTTTCACGGAATATCGTATTCGGTATCGCGAGATCGCGAGATCGATTGGCAAACAGAGCGTGGAGAGGTAAAACGTTACTTTGTCACGTAATGAGGGTAGATTCCTCCGATCGCGACACGGGTGTCCTTAGGGCTGCAAATCCTCCGACGGGGGGCCCAAGAATCTTCGAAACTTGTTTTATATCGATGTGTTATGCGAGTGTAACTACAGTGGGGTATTTTGGTATCGGTATTTATATATAAGTTTATTTAAATTACTCCGTATTTGAATATTTTGAAGTTTCGGAGACCTCTATCGTTATGTTAACTTTGGGGACCTAGGGATTTCTAGGGCTAAGGATTTAAAAAAGAAAGGCTTACTAAAAAATTTTTAAAATGATCTGTTGTTGTCTTCTAGTAGTACACTGTTCTAAATTTGGTATTATTATATACCGGAACTTTTAAAATTGTGGGTTGCGACCTCTTTAGGGGATGATTTATGGGAGTCATGAAAATTTTGGTACCCTTAACCCTTTCAGGAACGAATACCAGTCACCATACAGTAGAATAAACTTAAAATTAGGGATGATATTCGATTAGCTCTTAAGGGATACTATAGTGCATAGTTCTGCAAATGATTCTAATTTTTTTGTCACTTATGACGAAGAGATTATATTAATTTTTTCCCTAAAACGTAGTAATACACATTAAAACTATAAACATAAATCAAACAATAGTATAAAATTAAATTTCCTTTACCACCAATTAATATTTTATTTATTTATTTTAAACAGACCTACATATAAATATATATATCCAACTTTTCTCCTGTAAATAGGGGTTGCGGATAGAAAAAATAAAACAGCCCTAATATCTACCACGATTAAGAAAAGATATTTCACTTTAAAGTCACACGCAAGTACGATTTCAAAATGAAAAAAGACTCAAAAATTCGCGATAGCCAAAATGGCACTTTCTCCTGCAACGTATCATCCCTCCGCGTCTACAAATTCTCAACGAACGCGTATTCTCGCTCCTCACCCTGCAGCACCCTTTACCTGTGGCGTGGGTCCGCGATCGCTGCCCCTCTTCCTCCCCTCCACCCGCCAGCGGATCATCTTTCCCTTTCTTTCACCCGTGCCCCACCACTCTAGCACACGGCTGCGTTCGTCTTCGTCTGGGCCGCGGGTGGCGCATGTGCGGGCCTCTCAGTTTCTCTGTCGGCCGCGAAGGGGACGCTTTCTCCTCAGGGTCGCGCTCGTCCCGCGCTCAGCCGGGGTTGGTAATTAGCCGTAGTGGCCTGAGCGCGCCTGAAAATGCGCTCTGCGATTGTGGTGGAAGTGTCAGAGAGTGGTATCGCAGGCGGCCGTGTATCGACGTTTCCTTCTCGCCGCCGACGCCGCCACCGCCGCGGAAACGCGCGGGGGTGCCTTTGAATGCCACCCCTCCGAACGAGCCACCCCGCGGAACAGCCGTTCTTTCGTGTTTTCCACCGGGTTTTTGTCCTACGCACCCCACCACCACCCACGCCTGGCCGATTCCCACGTGGTGTCGACCCTGGGACATCGAGGTGTCCTTCCACTCCAACCATGAGTCTGAACGCAGCTGTTTTCGGTGAGTATTCTATCGGTTCCATAATATATAAATCGTCCCGAATTTTCGAAGCTATTTCCCCGAACGTCAGTTCCTCTACATCGATTTTAGAGTGTACTTCCTGTCAAAAATTCGAGCTAAAATTTTCCTTTTAAGTGTCTATTCGTCTCCACCAATTTTAGGATACAAATCCTCCCCGAAATTCGAATTAAAAGATCAATCGAACCGAGTGTATATTCTCCTACATCGATTTTAGGTTAGAAATCGTTTCGAAACTCTAACGTTGCCCCCTGCCAACACAGTTTCAGGAATTCCTTGGTTCAAGGATACGATTGTTTTGAAAACTCGATCATGCAGCCTCGGATAGGCGTGTTTGCACGTGTCCATCGATTCTAGGAATTCCTTGGCCCAAGGATAGAATTGTTTTGAAACCTCGATCGTGGAGGCTTGGCTAAGCGTGTTTGCTCGTGTCCATCGATTCTAGGAGTTCGTTGATCCGTAGCGTAGGATTGTTTTGAAAATTCGATCATTGAGCCACGGATGAGCGTGTTTGCTCGTGTCTGTCGATCGCAGGAGTTCGTTGATCATGGGATAGGATTGTTTTGGAACCTAGACGTTCGACCGGTGTACACGGGTAGCCTTCTGATAGGGCTGGGGCAGCACACGGCGACTTTTGACGGAGCCTAACGAGGAACCACGGTTATCGAGGTAACACGGATAACATATGCGTGCGGGAATTAATCTCTAATTAAACCACTGATTGCTGACAGCGCCTGCAGGCGCCCGACGAATCGTCACGCTGCACTGACGGCGCCTGAGCCAGCTCTGCGCTGATGGGTCACTGTTTGCCGATGCAACGTCGCCCTCAGCCACTCGCGTTTTCATATTCTGGAAATAAACTTCACCTTTATTTTACCGTTTACTTTATTTTAATCTGCGATGGTACGTAGGTTTTAGATACTCGAAGCCACTGAGACATGTCAGGCCCGTGAACAAAGTAACTAGGCGTTATCACTAGCAATATGCATCTGTGTTGGATATTATAGTGGAAAGTTGGATGTGGTAATAAAATGAATAATTTGGTAACGAGATAGTAATGTATTCTTGACCATGCACTCTTATAGACTGGAGACGTCGATCGTCAAAGAACTAAAGCCCAATGTCTCCCGCTTGTCCCACCATAGTCATTCCTGATGTACCAAATAGACACAGATGGCGACGTTGCCATAAATGCTGATTCTTAACAATCTGTATCCGCGGGTCATGCGAATTTTTTAGCGGCATCGATCCGTGAATGACATAATCCAATGTGTATAAAATGTATTAGGATAACTCGTGTATTATGGTAATACATCAGCAACGAATTTCATAATAGAAGATTGTCATGTCACCCCTATAGCGTAGCAAAAGAACAAAATTCATAGTAATTCATAGTAAGTCCAATCCCCAGAATTAACCTCTTCAGGAGTACTGGCACATATGTGTACATACAGTTTTTCAAAATTACGATTATTATAAGTGGAAAGAAAATTAGAATCAGTTGGAGAACTATGTACAATGGAATTCTTCAATGTACGCAGATACTCAAGAGCAACAGAGACATGTCAGGTCCGTGAACAAAGTAACTAGGCGTTATCACTAGCAACGTGTATCTTTATCCGCGGATCATGCGAATCTTTTAGCCTCATCGATCCATAAATGACATAATTCAACGTGTACAAGAAGTATTAGGATAACTTGTGTACTATGGTAATACATCAGCAACGAATCTCATAATAGAAGACTGTGATGTCATCCCACAGGCATAGCAAAAGAAGAAAGTTCATAGTAATTCGTAGACAAATTCCTAGAATTCAACAAAACCTCTTCAGGGATACTAGCACACGTGTTTAGTTTTTTTAAAAATTACGATTATTGTAAGTGAAAAGAAAATTAGAATCAGTTGAAGACCTATTCACCATCCAAGCCACGAATATTTACTGAATTGTTATCGATATCATGAAAATTAAGGAGATTTTGTGCACTTCAAAAAATTCGTCCCTGAAGAGGTTGAGAAAACTCCACTGTGTGTTTTCCCTTCACGTGTCTATTCGTTATTACTTGGTCACGAGTGTTGATAGATTTTTATATAAGTCTGTCATAGTTATATGCAAATGGAAGGGTGGCATCGTTGTATCCGATTGCACAGATATCCGTTCCTCGATGACAAAGCAATAAATTTATCAAAAAATTCATAAACATTCATAGACAAACACCTAGAATTAACACTAGCTTTACGGACGCCATTTGTATACCTGTTTCTAAGGACACCTGTCAAATTGACAGGTAAAAGAAACCACGTGCCTCTTTTTTTAACGATTAGTTTAACCCTTTGCACTCGACGATTTTTGGTTAAAGAAGAGTTCGAAGATTTTCTGCTATAAAGCTGACGATATTGTTTTGAGCATTGAATAAGAAACCGTATAATAATTAATACATGGAATTATTTGGTTTCGATATTTCACACACCACTACATTATCTTAAATTTGACATATTAATTAATATTGATCTTCGAAATTTTATCAAGTGGTGACTGAAGGGCGCCTCTCGAGTGCAAAGGGTTAATTTAAAAACAATTATATATTATATTAACAATCTTAACATAAGTTAACTAAATCTGTTGCAATCGTATAATTGGAGCAACCCTTCCGTCAAATTCACGGGTTCCATAAATCTGGTGTTAAGGAAACTACCCCTTGGCGTGTTTTCATTTGCTATAAATTGGTCCCAACTGCTGACAAATTTTTATAAGTATATTATAGTTCTATGGAAATGGAAAAGGAGAAAAATCGATCCACAAAGGGTGATATTTTCTTATATATATATTATATAAATATTCGTTTTTCGCTGATTTGACCATCCCCGACTAATTGCAAGATCCTCTCGACGTCCACCCCGAAAAACCACCCCGTTGCCACCCTCTTCCTCTCCACTCTAGTTCACCGATATCTCCACAGCGAAAGCGAAAAACGCTTGCGCGTTTTCCACCCCCGGCCGCACACTTGCGCGGCATTGTCCGCGCGGCTCCGCCCAATTTTCCACCCCCTACCCCTGTCGAATTTCCGTGCTTTATCGGCGCGAAAGCGGCCGCGGTCGCGCTGTATCTCGATCGGATCGGTCGCGTGACGACACGCCACGACGCGACACGATATTACACGAGAGGGGTAGCACGGGGTGAGTTTTTCGCCGCGGCGATATCGAGGCGTGCGCGCGCGTGCACCGCTTGCCACGGAAATGAGATGCGTTGCAGCTCGCTGGGAAAACACACGCGCGGGGGTGGCGTGGACGGCGCTCGGGGTGGAAACACGCGGCGTGTAGATCGGTGGATAAACAAAAGAAACGCGCGTGGGCGTCGTGGCTGCGGAGCGAGAAGGGGTGCTTTCGACGCGCGCGAGATTGATTGCTCGAGCTTTCGGTTTAGTGGCTCGTAATTAGGTCTGTCGAGTCGCTGAGTATTTCTTTATTCGCGCGCTCTACACCTCTTCCCCATCGTGTGTAGAATAGAGCTACAGTGAAGCGCGCCCCGATGGGGTGGTATGCGTTACGTGTGTGGGTCGTTGCAACCCCGTGATTAAGAATTTTTTTTTTTCCCTTCCGATTCCGCCCTGTGTCTGTTCTTGGAATTTCCTGCTTCTCCTTTCGTTGCCCATTGTCTCCCGATTTCTTCGAGTCCCTTTGCTTGGCGATCTGGTCCCTTGGAAAATTGCGGTGTTCTTGGAAAATTCACGGGAAATTGGGATAATTGGGTTCCAATTGGCTATGTAAATACTCGTTACTTTTTCGAGTTCAGGTACACAATTATCGTGCATGGTACCTCGCGAAATTAGAAATTGATTATTTTTTATTGTATTTTTTAAATTGCTATTTTATTTATTTGTTTTTCGGGTGCGAGTGTGGATAGGGGGCTGTTGCATCGCGATGGATATACTGGGTGATTATTTTCTTGGAGGATTGGGAGATTTGTATTAAATATTTGTTTTATTGTATTTGTTGTTAGGCGGAAATGGGGACAGTAGATTTTACTGTTTTAAATATCTTTGTTTTATAATTGCGACACGTGCGTACTTGTTTTCTTTGTACTAACTAGCAATGACTAATACAGGTTGCTTACTTATGTAATGAGTCGTTAGAGGTTATCAAGCATTGGTTCCTCACTTATTGATAATAGGAACACGTGGGATTTATAGTTACATTGTAACAGTATTACTAATTTCATCGTTTTAAACTAATTTTCTCTAATTGTATCTATAATTCGTTGTACCGATGTCGACTTATTGTGTCATGATGAATATACAGGGTGATTCGTGTAACTTGTACACCTTTTAAAGGTATGCATCACTTTGTTGAAGAATTGGAAGATTTTCAAAATTTGTAGCTTATATACATTTAGTCTTATTATATTATATTCGTATCAGACTATCGGGTCACAATGAATATACAGGGTGTTCCACGCGACTTGCATACCTGTATAACACCCAAAGTATGTCACAAGAAAAATATTTCATACAAAAGTTGCATGCTTTGGAGAGACACGTAATTTACTGCACGCATTTCTCTTACAGGTTATTATACCCTGTGGTACCGATAAATATTATTCCCCAGAAATGTAGTCCAAACAAAAATGACAAGATACAAAATTATTCGTTAATTAATGTATTTGTGTTAGTGAGACATAATCACTAATAAAATACTAATTAAAAAATTAGAAATTATGTATTTAAGTTAGTGAAAAATTACTAGTTAGTGAATTACAAGTTAGCGAAAAGTTACTAGAAACTAGTCTCCTTTAAAATCTCGCAATTTACCCACAGAATAATTTTCCCCGCGAAATTCAAAAATCGTACAGGTACGGAAATCGCGTGTACCACCCTGTATAATTATTTGCAACTTCTTTCCTCGCGATGGAGTGAAATTCCAGTCACAGAGGGGTGAAAGACACCCAAGGCTCTAGCTCGAGAATACTTCTCCTACAATCTCCGCGCACTCGTATAACTCGAATTCCTCTCGCGCGATTATTTCTATTCGCATTTTCGAAATTTCTTTCGCAATCCCATTCCATTGCGCGATTTTTACTCCGGCTCTCTCGGCCGTCCAAAATGTGACGAAATCGCGGCCGATCTCCCTGCCTCTTCGCGCCTTTATTTACGACGATATTCCGGCGTATCGACGAGATCGTCGGAACGTAAATCGAGCGAAAATCGAGGGAAAATCGAGCGAGATCGCGCGATAAGCGAGCAGCTAATTGGCGCCGGCTACGAGTTTTAACTAAAAACATCACTCGATACCGCGATCGGCATTAATTCCCGATTTCTTTTCCTTCGCGGAGCCGATCGGTTATGATTCCATCGCGTTACGTTAGCCTTACGAGAGCTCGCGGAGGCTGCGCAGTTTCCCTGGGAAACTCTGTTGCAACATTTAGCTACTGGATCAGATTATTCATCGATATATCGAAACGTTAGATCCAGTAGCGGCGATTTCTCGCTGCAACGCAACGATTCCGATCGCAATTCCATCTGGTTCTTGTGCAAATTTCCTCCCCGCTGGATTATAAAAAGGTTTTCCATCTGGAAAATTCTCGTTCTCGTGCCGACGATCGGATTTCTTGTAACTGGTCGCAGTATGTCGGAGTATCGGGGACAAGGGAGAATTTCGATCGGTTTCGAATCGGTCGAGATTCTTCGAGGGAACAGGGAGAAAGTGCTCCGTCGGCGCGGCAGGAATTCTTCGGCCGGTAATAAAGTCTGCTCGCGGGAATAAATCATTCCGGTTAGATCAAGGGAATCGTAACGCCAACTTTTATGCCACCATATATATTAGCGAGGTGTTGTCAATTAATTACCGGTCCAATTACCGCGACATCGTATTTCTCTCTCATCGTAAATCGTTCTCCGATCACCTCGTAAACGCGGATTAACATAAAAATAACGCGACTCTATGTTCGAGTGCTCGAAGAAATATCTCGAAAACGCTAGGGAATTCTGTGGCACGAGTGTCGGTAACAGCGCCCGCTAGGGACCTTTTGGTGATCATTTAGTGGAAATTTTAAGTACCATTGAGATCACGCGGCATCTTTAAATTTTCCCTAAAATAAAAATAATTTTCGTAAATTATTCGAAACTGAAAGAAATTATTCTCCATAAAATAGTTTCGTCCCATGAATATTCACCTTCAAGAGATACCAGTCTGTACAGCACTCGGTGGAAATTTTGATTACCATTAAGATCCCATATACGATATTAAAGTTTTCCTTCGAATAAAGATTATTTCTATAGAATATTCAGAAATGAGCAAAATTATTCACCACAGAATAATTTCGTTCCATGAATATTCACCTCAAAAAAATACTAGTTCCCAGAACACTCGGTGGAAATTTTGATTATCATTAAGACCCCATGTTCGATCTTCAAATTTTCCTTACAGTGAAAATAATTCCCATGCAATGTTCAAAAATTGATAAAATATAATTTTCTTCCATGGATATTCGCCTTAAAAAAGTACCAGTTTGTACACCGTCTAGTGGAAATTTTTCTTCCCTCAAGACCCCATCGTATTCGATCTCAAAATTTTCCTTCAAGCGAGAAATAATTTCCGCAGAAAATGATTTACCGCAGAATAATTTCGTCTCATGGATACCCACCTTTAGGTCTCGCCGATTCCCGCGGCGCTCATCGCTTGCGCCCCCCACCTTCGGTCAACTCATCCTCCGGTTCTTCATTTTATTCAAACACGAATGTCCTTATCTGCGACGGCACTTTGCAGCGTGTTTCAAGGCTACAAAAGCCTGTACACGCGATTACGAGATAGGGGATCGCGCGCACGCGAACCCAACAGCACCGGCCTTCCTCGAAGCCGAGCGGGTTTCGCGTGGACGCGAGGCGTTGAAGGATGAACCGTCCGCTCGTGTCGGCCGCAGCCGATCTGCCAGCCGATCCGAGAACGGTTGACGCGAGTGGGCGGCGCCGATTGTCAGGCGCTCGTTAACAGTGCAACGTGATTTTGAAATGATCGGCAAGGGGTGATTGGTAAGGGGAGAAGTCAGCTTTCGCGTCGTTCTCCGGGTAGCCTAGATCGATTTGTCGGGTTGAATGGGCTCGAGGGAATGGAAATAACGGTAGTCGGAATTTGGGAATTTTTAGGGTCTCGTATGAAAAAGTAATTGTCACGGTTAAAATAATTTGCATCGGTTTTTGCTGTGCCGGAAAATTATATAATTTAATAGTTCGTTGTTTCGTGATGGTAGAAAATTCGAGGGAAATTGGATGATTGATAATAAAATTGTAATAATTGTTAATGGTGGGTTCAGAATTAATTATTAAAAATTCACGTTTTATAATTGGAGTTTATGCAATTTGTGCAGGGATGTCTACTAAAATGAAATGAGAATAATCAGTAATGAAATTTATGAAATTATTAATTTAAATAAATTTGTAATATTGAAAATATTGATATTTCGAATTTTGCTGAAAAGTATGTTATCATTATTGATATAGAAATTAATTGATGGAAAATAAGTACATTAGTGGCATATAAATACCCGTATTAACAAATCACAGTAAGGAAGTCGTCTTAGAGAAGCGATTAGTGTAACTAATTGCAAACCTACGGTTCGGGGTTCGATTCTCGCCGGGGAATCTTTTTCAGGGATTTCGGTTTTTTCTCATGAAATATTAATTCCAAAATTAATTAATTAGTTTCCTCAGCCATCATCTTATCCAACATTTGGTACTCCCTGTCAAATTTTAAATTAAAAAAAAATTCCGGGTTGTCGATTCACTATTTCAAAATCTGACACTGGATAATTTCGAAAATTCACGGGTTAATTCCATTGAAATTAAAAAGGAAAAACATAGAAAAAAGGAGAAAAACATATCCAAAAAAAGTTCATTTCGATAGAAAAATAGAAATATAAAAAGGGAGGTGTTCAGAAAAAATAACTCGAAGTACCAATAAAAAGAAATTTGCAAACCAAAAGGGGCAAAAAAGCTTTTAAAAAAGTCTCAAAAAATTCGGTGAAAATAGAATAAATAGAAAAAAGTGAACTGGTTAGGTAAACCAAAAACTGGAAGGTAAATCAAAACCCCCAGTGATAAAAAATGGCGGCAAACATGGCGAACGAAAAGCTGTTTGGAAAAATTAGTCCGGTATATCAATCGTCCCACTGATTCCTCTTAGGTTCCAAGTGGAATGCTCCTCGCAGGAGCGCGCACGCACCGATGATCCATGGCACGAGCAGAAGAAACGCTCGAGCGGGTATAATAAATTAGCCTGCGGCCGCAGCTAGAAATAATTAGCGTCCCATTATCTAGCATGCGTAATGCGGGCTTACGAGCGTGTAACTTGCACGTTATGCGCCGGCGTGGCGATAACACCGCGCAGAACGTCCACCTTTTATCTTGCAATTAGGCGCGAGGCTGTTCCACGAAATTCTCACGGTTCGCGGCGAAAGCTCGCAACTCCTGTGCGCATGCGCTGACACCGTCTTCCGAACTTTCCAATTCCTCGAATTTCATCTCATAGACCCTCCAATTTTCATTTTCAAACAATTTCTTTGACACTTTTTCGTATGGAAATATCAAATCGAAAATCATCTCGTATCTTCAGGAATCTGTATATCCAAAGAACCTAATTACTCGACGAACATATTCAAGGAAATTACACCAAGCTTTTCCCAGCAAATATATATAAATTTGTGATAATTCAGAACAAAGCGTCCATGAATTAGACTATTTTCAAATCCCAGCATGTAGAGCGTTTTCGAAAATAAAATTTCGTATAGTACTCGAGTCGGAAGAGGATCTCCGCGGTGGATGATGCATAAACAGATCCGCATCCGTCATTTAATAGCGCGTCAGCCAAGGCATGCCTGCGTCCCGGGCAGCTGAGATACTTCTTTCGAGTAACGATCATAGTCGCCGGCCATGAGGTGACGATGCACGCGACACGTGACGGTAGTATGCAAATCAGCTGGAATCACGTGGGTGTCGTAGTCCGAGACGCGGCTTATCACTCGGCGGAATAAATACACGCGGGATCGGAGATAATTCGAGCGGAGGAATTAGGCTGAAAGATGTAAACCGTGCAACTGCCTGCGGAGCGTTGGGCAGCGCGTGAATCGATACGGAAGTTCATCGCGAGGATGTGCCTCGGTTGCATGCACGTGCGCGCATAATCATCCTTAACAGCACATGTCGAATTCGAGCGGATGCATCGCGATCGATGCCCACCGTCGATCGATCGATCCGCCGTGCGAGCATGTGTTCTACTCCGATCTCACAGCGGATCGATCGATATCGCGTCCAACAGCTCTCCACGCCACTCGAAATTCAAATTACCCTCCACGAAATATTTTATAACGATCTGCGCGATTTTCAGCCGATTCGCCATTTTTTCCCTTCGTATACGGTGGGTCTATTCGACTCGAAATTTATTTTTAACGTTCTGTATGTCAAGTGTATTTTGAATCATTGGGAATGTTTGTTGGCATCTCGATTTTTCGAATTTTTCTGCTTTGTCGAGATTCGAAATTTATTCTCCGTTTCTGGTATTTTAATTCGACTCGCGAAGTATACTTTTAAAAATTTGATAGCTTTGTTATGATCTACGTTTTTCGAATTTTTCTTCTTTGTGGAGATTCTAAATTTAATCTTAGTGTAATTAGTACAGAGTATTTTAATTAGATTCGAAATTTATTTTTAATGGTTTGGGTTTGAGGTGTTTCTTAAATCGTTTGAAAGTTTTGTTATTGCCTTCATACAATTCCACTCTCTTTCGCACTCGTCCCAAAATTTATTTTCCATAGCTACAACCACCATCTTCCATCTATCTCCATACGAACACCATACAAAGCGTATCTGCAGGACGAAACGTCCTCCGTTTTCATTTCATCCGCGGCAAAAGGACAGAGAGGAAAAAAATGGAGGAGAATAGCGGAGTGGACGCAGTGCCGGACGAAAAAGGAATTACGGGGGTTGAAGGGCGCTCGCGCCTGCTCGGGAACACGTGTACGCGCTCGTTCGTGTGCCGTGCGTGTACGCCACTTACCATTTATATCGGTGTCCGAGCGGTGTGAATAGATAACGACCGTTTACCGGGACGTGACCGTCTCTCTGTTGCTTTTTTCCTCGCTTTGTGTCGCGCTGGTTACGCCTATCGGCGTATCTGCGAATATGTAACGCGCCGCGGTTACGAGTATCGCTGACAGATTGTCCTGGACGGGATTGCTTCTTGCGGATCGCGGCCGCGCCCATTGTGCATGCAATCCCGCGATGTCCTTCGCGATCCACCAATGGCCGCCGGAGGGTTGACTCGCGAGTGCAGCGCGATTTTTTCCCGATTTTATCGTTCCTGGAACTCGGCTGTCTGCGGTGGCTGCGAGGTTTCAGATCGCGCAGTAGGCTTCTGGGACAGGCAGGAATTTCGAGGTTACTCGGGGCTGGGCTACTTGAAGTATTAGGGGTGGCATTCGTGGTGGTTAGAGTCTGGAGAAATTTCGGGTTGGATATTTTTTCCTTCGAGTGGGTGTAATTAGGAATGTTTTGACCAAAGTTTGGATAACTTTGAATGATCGAAGTTTCGTATGTTGACGAGGGATTTAGTTTTGTATATAGTTTGGATGATTTAGAGATCCATTATACGATAGGTGCAATACAGAAATGAATAGAATTCTGGGACTGAAGGAATTTTGAGGTTATTTAGGAGTAAGTTTCTACGATATTGAGGTAGTTTGGTTCGTCGAAAATTTAGAGTTGAGTATTTCTATGTTAGTACTGAAAGACTTTCCTCTATATAGAATTTAAAAATTCCCTATACCATGCACGCGAATCCAAAAGTTCAGGGGTTACTTTAAAACGCTGTAACTTCGCAAGAAAAAATCGCAGCTGCCTGATTCCATCTTCAAATTGAAGGGAATGATCCCATCTTCGCTATGCTATACAGGTCTTTCCCGAAAAAAATTGTTCCAAGTTCGCGTGTGTCGTCAAACTCGCCCATCATCCATATGACACCCGCATTGTCACACTCGAAGCAACAAAATATTTCTGCAACCTAACTTAATCGGAACTTAACACTAAGCCACATTGTTTTAAACTACAGACTCGGAGCTTCGATTTAAAAAAAGAATCACGATCCTATAACAATTTTTGACGAATCTATCGTTCATCAAAATTGACCAATCTTCACACCGTAATTATTTCAAATCTTCCCAAAATTAAAATATTTCAGCAACCTAACCCAATCCGAATTGAAAGCCAAACCATATTGTCTTAAAGCATAGACCTGGAGCTTTAATTTAAAGAAGGAATCACGATCGTACAACAATTTTTAACGAATCTATCGCCCATCAAAATTGACCAATCTTCGCACCGTGATTATTTCAAATCTTCCCCAAATTAAAATATTTCAGCAATTTAACCCAATCCGAATTGAAAAGCAAATAACACTATCTTAAAGTACAAATCTGGAGCTTTGATTTAAAAAAGGAATTACAATCCAACAACAATTTTTGACGAATCTATCGCCCATCAAAGTTGACCAATCTTCACACCGTAATTATTTCAAATCTTCCCCGAATTAAGATATTTCAGCAACCTAACCCAATCCGAATTGAAAGCCAAACCATATTGTCTTAAAGTATAGACCTGGAGCTTTAATTTAAAGAAAGAATCACGACCCTACAACAATTTTTGACGAATCTATCGCCCATAGAAAGTTGACCAATCTTCACGCCTTAATTATTTCAAATCCTCCCGAAATTTACCCCTGTTCTACACACCATGAGCACCCTAACAATCGAATACACCTGTCTACGTCAGCTTTGATTCGATGGATGTGGAATATCCAGCACTTATCCACTTTCCAAAGAAGCTTGGAAAGGTTGCGACGATTCGGAACGAGTCTAGCGACATCCTGATCGCGGGGGTGGGAGAGGTTTGCGGCGGGTGCCCGGGGCAGGCAGGCAGCCAGGAAGGAAGGAAGGAAGGAAGGAGGTCGCGGCGGTGGTTGCCGGCCAATTTCTGAATGCAAATAACGCCGGTGTCGAAAGGGAGCTCGCGGATGAAAAGGGAGAGGCAGTATGCAAATAGAAAGCTGTTACGGCCGCCTTCTTCGCCCTCTTTCGACCTACACCCCTCGGATACACTCGCACTACCCCTTTCTTTTTCACCGAGTGTACACGCGAGACGTGTGAATTCCATGCGAAATGCAACCAGATAGATGGAAACCCCGGCGGAGGGGGTGGCGGGCTGCGAGAGACGCGAAAGGGGCGAGCGCCGCGGCGCGGGACGCCGGCCGGGGGTTGATAGAGAGAGGGAGGCAGGGGGTTCTAGACGCGCGCGAATTCATTTCAGCCCTAGCCGCGACATTCTTCGCTCTTGTGGCGGCTATTCTTCTAGACGAGCCCCGTCTTCGCGACACCCTTTTCGCTTTCACCCTGCAAACGTCGTCTTTTCGCCCTCCCTCGCGAATTAATTGATATCCCCGACCTTCCTTTTCTTCCATTCACCGTCCACCTTTCCCTCACCTCTCTCTCACCTTTTCGCCTTTTCGCCATTCCTCCAATCGCCGCGCTCTTTCCCGAAAATTCCGATTTTTCCGTGGATTCAGCCTGAAAACTGTCAAAACGTGGATCTCACGATGCAAGATCCAGGGTAATCGCGTTTCTCCCTCCCCTTCTCGTCGATCGTCGCGTTCAATGGCACTCGCGCTTTGTCGGTTCATCGTGGGAGATAGACGCGATTACGTTACGATCGTCATCGTGGGAAAGCACTCCGGAACAATACGAGACGCAACGAGAGTCAAGCTCGCGTTTCCTGGATCGCGTAGTAAAAGACGTCCGGGCTTGCTAAGCGGCCAATTAATTAACATTCGCACCCTGTCGTATCCTGTTTCCCTCGGCTGAAGAATTTCGCATGGTTGGCGGGGGCCTTGAAATTTTCCCACAGGTTCGACAAAAAGTCCCGCTCTCCACCCTCGCCGATAAATTGAACGATAATCTTTTCCGCGAATATGAAAGGGAAAGTCAGATGTCCGATAAAGCACTCGCGAAAACAATTTAACCTCGAAGGGCGGTTTTTCTCGCGCGATTAATTCTCGCTGGAAATGGAGGGCAGAGGGGAGAACCGGGGGGAAAAAATATCGCGATGGAAGGATCGCGTTACCTCGATCCACGTGCATCGCAGAGGCGAGTAGTGAACTGGATCTGATCAATTACCCATTGCATGCGGGCAATTAATCTCGCGCTTTATCTAGAGGACTTTAATAGGTACCCCGCTATTCGCCAGCTGCCACTGCAGCCTGCACGGGATGTGGCCAGCATACTTTTAGCCGGCCGTATTAATTCGAAGGGTACAGGATCACTCGCGCAAGTTTCTGCTAATTTACGTCCGCTCGTTAATACGCGAACAATCATCCCAACGGGCGTGCGATCCCTCCGCTCGAGCCCGGTACGCGTGAACTCGAAAAATTCCCTAGACGCGGGGACTACGATCCGATCTGACTGAGACTGCGTAGATTCTGCGTGGAAAATTTGGATACCTAAATTTGGTGGATCTTTTTAAGATGGGGTCACGCGAGGTCACCCATAAGGGATGTAAAAGAGAGGGGGTGGTTTGTCAGAGGCTTAATATATGGTTATTGGTGATTTTATTTTTGAAGCTGGAAATATACTAGTGGGTTTTGCTTTTAGAGTATTTTCAATTTTTATGTAATAACGACACGCGTGTTTATTGTTAGATTTCTTTGTTCAGAATAGAGACTCGCAATTATGGGTATTTAATTAGTCACACGTTAATCGGTCTACACATACATGTCTCTATCTCTCATCGATGATATGTACAGGCTTATATGTATATACACGGTGGTTTGTGTACACCTCTCATACACCAGAGGTGCTTGATTTAGGGAAGCAAATTATTTCGTCTATTAATTTCGTTTATGGGGGAAATAGTTTTGGAGATTTGAAAGTCCATTTTGGTTTTTTAAATGGAACACGATGTTTCTTGTACTGGGATGTGGAAGAACGTCGAATTTTGAGTAAAGTGGTGATATATATTTAGCATAAATATTACCCTACAACAGGGTACCCTACAATTTGGTTTTAAAAATTCCTTATGAGGTACGTAATTAAAATCTAGTGAAGACGAGTATACACGTCTTAGGATTATTTTTATTCGATACAAAGTTAACTATTTTTGCTGAAAAATTGAAAGAAGAATGTAAGAAATTTGGGTGTTTTTAAAAATTAGTAGGGG
Organism: Eufriesea mexicana; assembly: GCF_001483705.2. Taxonomy (NCBI): domain Eukaryota; kingdom Metazoa; phylum Arthropoda; class Insecta; order Hymenoptera; family Apidae; genus Eufriesea; species Eufriesea mexicana. Next base: position 585,741 of record NW_016909336.1, on the reverse strand, counting down.
TCTTCATAGGGCTCGCATATTTTATTTGTTATTTCAATAGTTATCAGGGAACACACCATACATTAGGGAAGATTATAAACTCAGTCTGTATATATGTAACAGTTTTATTGGTAACATAAAGGGAACATGACGCAAAATACTTGTATTACCTCCTATTGAAATTTCGAATTTCTATAGTAAATTGTAATTTTTTATTTTACACGAGTGTCGAATGTAGTTCATTGATTATCGCGTTCACTGCCATGTTGAATTTGCATAGCGCATAGTAGTCCCGAAAAATATTTTCATTATCCCAAAATTGAAATAAAATCGTCGAACTACCCCTGACATTTTTCCTTTTATATCGACGATTTTCAATATTCGAGGCACCAATGACCACCTGATGAACCTGCATATCCGCATACCCGCTCTCCTAATCGCTATATCCCACCGTATCGCAACAAGTGTCGATCCATTCCTAACAAAGCGGTGCAACGAATCGTGCTTGCAGCTCCAACAATTAAATTTAATCTCGAAACGAAGGAATTTGATTAAACCTCCGAAGCAAAATGCAATTAAAAAAGGGGGAAAGCAATCGATGCCGAGTGCCCGTTCCATTTCCTCGATTTCACGTGAAAATATTCGCGAATTTCGCATAATGGAGCACTGCAGCCAGACAGAGGCCCTCGAATCGTACTCCGCGGAACGAACCTGCGCCATCATCCAGCCGACCATCCGATATCTTGGCATTTTCTTGCGACCCAGTACCTGTACTAACCGGAACGTCGATAACAACCTACCTACCTACCTATTTGTATATTCAAATGAGGAAGTATCTCCGGGACTAACGATCCGTCGTCTGCATCTGCCATCGATCGGTCATTGGAATCGGGTAAAAACGGCGGGTAATTCGATTGAAACGTATTACAAGAAGAAACCGATGGTAATCAGGGGACATTTGCGCATTTCATCGGCCGTCACGCGGGAAATTCTCCGCAAAGACATAATTGCACGGTAGCCACGGGTTACACGCTCGCTGGAGGAGCGTGCTGGCTCCTCTTCCGGTGTATTGGCGCTGGCGCGCGCGCGCGCACGCCGTGTCTAGGTTACAATGATCGTTGGCGCTTTCGTGTCCGACGGTTTTATCGCCGATCTTAATAACACACGGAACGCTGAAAGTAATGCCGGGTTGGGCAAACGCCGATTCAACGGGCCACGTATCGCGATACTAATCGCGGGATTACGCTACTTCGCGGCGCAGAATGGATTTTAAATCGATAAGGCCGATGAACGCGGCCAATTAATTGACTCGTCCTCCCGAGAGGCTATTAGCGAATGGCGACAGCCATCTGCGAGCACGTAGCTTCCAAACTCGCCTTACCGTAGGTTAGGGTTGGCCTACCTGCCCGTTAAACAAAAAAGAAACAAACAAACAAATTTGAGGTTAGGTTACGCGAGGTTCGGTATCGACGAAGAGATATACGCGATTATTCGTTTAATTTTGGGGTAAATAGGATTAATTGCCTGTTCCGAGGCAGGTTCGTGCCGAGACACCCGGTACATATCGATCGCGTCATTATAATTCACGAGAGGCCTCCACATTTTTCGCACCTCCGATGAACAACCGCCGGCTAGGAGCGAGGATCGATAAACCCTCCGGTTTGTTTCTCCAGCTAATCCGCTCGAATCTCAAGCCCGAGCTCGCCTGAAATTAGAGGTTAAACGACCGATCAGCGTTTCTCCTACTGTACGTCTATTCCGCCCGACTGTGGAGCCCTCTGGCGGCACTTCTTCCTCCCGTCTGCCATCCTGCCATCCTTCCATCCCTGCCATCTTCCTTCACCCTCTTCCCTATCTCTCTCTCCCTCTTTCTACCTACCCATCGAGCAAAACGTGGAACGTGAAAGAAGAAGAGAGGTTAGAATATAGCGAGGGAAATATATCCGAGTGCCGAAAAGCCAGAGGCACACCCGTTATACCGATCAACGATCTCCGAGTTTCTCACACCTCGAGCTTGCTCGAGGACTAATAAGAAATCGTATAAGGTCGAAAGGGAGGGAAAGGAAGGGAGATGAGACGCTAGAGAGCTTCGGCGGTTTCACGCGTGTGTGCGTGAACCGGGACGGGCATAATGGTGGCCGTGGCGTGTGTAAACCATAAGAGATAATGTAACAGTGGAAGTTCGGCTGGCGCCACTCGTTATTTATACAGTGTGCTGGCCTGGTCGGCCGGCCAGGGAGCCCGGGCCCCGTATCTCGGGGGGATGAAGCCGGTAGACGCCCACTAAATTATTATTTGTTCTTGGCGAGTCATAAACGGCCGAAATTATGCCGGGCCGACCGGCCGCGGGAATTTCGACCGCTGACCTTGGCCGCACAGGAAACCACGGCTTCCAGGCTGTGTGGGACCACCGCCCCCTCCCCCCAAACGGGCGACTCGGACGAGAAATCCGCGAAAATTGACGGGCCACCGACGCTCCGCTTTCGTGTGGCGCCGATCCAACTCCCGTCCTCCTTTCCGCGAATCTTCGTGCCTCGGCTCCGCCAGATTCGCATGATTGCGAGGTGTCCGATCCTCGCAGGGTCATCCTACTTCTTCTCCTGGCGAGTCTCTTGGTCCCTATCTTCCTAGAAACGCGCCGCGTTCTCTTGGGAAACTCATTCTTCGAGTCTCCAGAATTTTATGGCTTTCCATAGGCCGAGATATCGATGTATGGAAGGATGTCTGTCGACATCTCGGATGAACGGGGTCCTTAACCCTGACCCGGTGGTGCCTAACCTGTTCGTGGCGGGGCTTCTCACGCGACCCGATCGAATCGATCTTCGAGATCCAATTTCCGAAGGAAAATTTCTGAAGATGATGCCAGTGTGATCCGGGAGAGGTAAAAAGCGACGCTCACGCCCCCCCGTGGAAGCCAGGCGCCCCATTGCCGATTTTTAAGGCGTTTAGGGGGTCTGTTTACGAGCTGTCTGGCCGAATGAATATGCAATTAGCCGCGTTCCGTCGATCATTGTTAGGGGCCGATCATTCCGGCGCGGACAGCGCTGCCCGTTCGAGTGTTATTTTGTAGAAGGAGCACGGTATTTTTTCGACCCGCTCCGGCCAGCCTCGTATAAATGAGACGCGGGTAATTATTGTCCTCGGGCGTGAAAGGTGGACCTCGGATCCCCTTTCAACCGCTCAAGTGGATACGGTGGTGGGCTCATTGTGGTGGAGGTGACGCGTACACACGAAGACAGGGACGGTGGACAGGGACGTGAATCATTTTTCAGCGGGCTACGTGTCGAGGGAAATTTATTTCGCCAACCGGACCGACGCTCGCACGTCTGTCCACCTCTCTCTCTGCCTGGTCCTCTCTCTTCCACCCACGCTAACGACATGGAAATCTCGATGGACACCGACTGCCTGCGTTAGTATTCTCGTCTACCTGGACTAGCAACACGTCCAGCAATTGTAGCTTCTTCTGGAATATTGATTCGCCGATCTCCGCGCGTTGCCCGACGGGACAGTCCCAGGGATCGAGTTAGAGCGAACAGGGGTCCTGCTTGGTATTCCTCGCGACCACTACGGGCCGATCTTCGGCACGAAGCTCGAAGCTTCTGGACCCGACTCGAGGCGCAGGATCGAGCGAAACGGGTTCAGCCGATCAGACCGGACCACGAAGGATGAACCTGATCACCCGGAACGCCAGAAACACGCTAGGAATCAACAGCCAGGCCCGACGAGCAATCCTTCCTAGCAGACCTAACTCCGCAGACACGAGCTTCGTCTCCCCTTTTCCAGCTGAACACCATCGAAGCCCGCTCGCACAAAGCGACTAACGAAGAAACAAAGGCGATTCGTTCCGGACCCGGCGAGGAAAGCGGAATTAAATCGTGCGGGCAACGCGATCCGTCTCCGCCCTGGTCCCCGTACCTGTGCCCGCGTAGAGGACGTAAATTGCGGGACGGAGAGACGCATAGGAGCCGCAGAGAGCGAGAGGGAGAGGAGCGAGGAGGACGCAACTTTGAGACACAGTCCGCTGGGCCCTCTCTCGGATCCAGTTAAAAAAGTTCCACGCCGCGGGGGTCCTGGACCGCGGCCCCGGGATAAAGGGAGCCCTCGAAAGCACGGCCAGCGACTATCGGTTTCCCTATCGGGGCTGGTCATCTCGGTTCGACCGCCTCCACGGGGCCCTGCGAGAGAAACGCGTATATAAACTCGCCTTAACTGCTTTACGACGTTCTTTCCCTCTGCCGCGTCGCCCGTGCTCGCTCGGCAGGCAACCCGAACGATCCTCCCTGCCCCGCTCGATCCATCGATCCCTTTTTCCGCGACGCTGATCCTCCATTCGCGGCCCGACGAGTCGCGCTGCTGGCTTTAATCATATACCTTTCGATCGAGTGCCCGATAGAGGGCTTGTTCCCGATGTTTACACCCGGCTTTTTCAGGTTCCGCCGGCCTCGCTGAGTAATTGCCGAGTGGCGCGAGATTTGAATTGCTCGATGGCCGCGGGAACTGTTTATTCGGGCATTTAAGTGGGCCGAGGTGGTGGTTCGAGAGTCGGGTCTCCTCGCGCGTTTTAAACTCAAATGGTACTCTTTGTTACCTCGTAATTTCAATCGTGTTCAGCGGGATTCCAATTTTCTTTCGCATCTGGTTTCCGTTTTTTTTTTCTTTTTTTTTCAGCCATTTAATCGGACAGATTTCATAGGGAACGCTCGCAAAAGTGCGTGACAGTTGTTTAGACAGTGGCGGGAAATTTAAATCGTGCTGCTGTTGCGAGAAATAGTGGTCAAGATCTATCATAGTGCTAGTCGAATTTTACTTTTTCTAATAATTTTGGTTAATTTTGCCAAGAATATAAATTTTCATACTAAATCTAATTAACTAACACGATCCAAATAACTGTTAGTTATGAAAAATTATGCATCGAGGTAGTATTTGATCTTTGCTAACGGGGGCAAAATTCTTTGAGCTTTGTGCTCGTCGAAACGCATAATCACGAGATTTGACACGAAGAATTTGTGAAATGCCTGTGGAAAGTGGACTCTTGAAAAGTTAACACTAATTTTGCGAGGACCTGTCCTAAATAGTATGCAATTAAATCAAAATAATCCCTACGAATATTATACATTTTAATATACAACCCCATAGTTTCATTTATAACTTAATAGTCTATAATCACGTTGCTTTTAAACAAAATATGTTCGATTTCGTTTATGCTTACTTAGCATACAAGAAACGTCAGTGAACCTAGTGTCAAACGCACCGAAAGCGTTAAATAAAAACAATCACTAGGAATATTATAAATTTTAATATACAATCCCATAGTTTCGTTTATAACTTAATAGTCTATAATTACGTTGCTTTTTGAGAAAATATAACCGATTTCGTTCATGTTCAATTAGCATACAAGAAACGTCAGTGAAGCTAAGTAGTGTCAAACGCACCGAAACTCAAAGAAAAGTAAGCTCCGGTTGGAAATCAATTCCTTATCTCTGTCAAGTCACCGAACGGTGTGTACCTCTCCACTGCCTTACTTCTCCGCGGCATCCCCACCACCTCCCACCGCAGCACGCTCGCAGCATCATCGCGCCTACTACCGTTCCTTCGGACATCGGTCCTACCCCCACCGCGCGGCGCGCGCCACCCCCACCTCTCGCGCGTCTCGAAGGAAGAGCCGAAGAGTCGGACGGGGTCGTGGAAAGCGTCGGAAAAGCGCGGGCAACGCGCGGATTTCGCCGCGGTTTTGTCTCCGGTGATTCCATCGCGCCCCGGCGCGGAGATCGCGCGCGCGTTCGCACTTCAGCCGAGCTTCCGGGGGATGCTCGCGTGCGTTGCGTGCGAGTTCCATCCCCCGGCGACAATGCGGTTTTCCCGGGGTCGCACACAACGGGGGCGCTCGGCGTGGAAACGAGCCGCGCGGCTCGTCCCATTATTTGCCCTCGCGATGTTTCTATTGCGTTAAGCCGGCGACGGCGACGGGGTGCGATCCGGAAGGGACTCTTTCACGCGTCGTGGGGCAGGTTTTCGTCTTACGAGTGCGGAGACGCGCGAGGTAATTACGCCTACGCTTCGCGTTCGGCCCTTTCAGTCAGCCTCGCTCCACGACCCCGTTCATATTCGCCTTCGTTCAGTCGGTGCTCGCGGGGATGATGGTTAGGCGTGGATCTGGGTGGACACTTTTCATCGAGATCCTTTGTTCCTTGGGAATTTGTTGGTCGATGTTGCTGGATCGATCGGGGGTTATCGGAAATAATTTTTGGAGTGCGGGGAGATTCGATTGGTTTTCAATTAGATTATCTGAAATAATTAAACGAACAGGTTAATTTGTTAATTATATAGTAAAATTAATTAATTCGATAATTCAATTCTGTTCAACTTATTTTTAATCGCGTATTTAATATACATCTGACTAGCAAATAACCAAGTGTCTAAATCATAAATCAGCCAACCTTCCACTAATTTTTATTAAAAATAGCTGATTCGTGATAGGTACCCGAGTGAAGACTCGAGACTAGATATAATTTAAAAATATCTTGCACAGTGGCGGCTATTTAAAGAATACTTCCTAGATCGTTGATCTCTGATCCATGATTAAATCCTCTATTTCACATTTTACCATTAACCACTTGTACTGGCAAGAAATTCATCGATGCATGTGCCAGAACGGTCCAGTGTTTCTGTGACAATTGCCTGACGACGTGTATACCACGTCGTTGGCGATTATGGGACAAAAGCATTACCACGTGCGTCTTAGCCTTAGTCTTAGCCTTCTTTAGCCAAAAAATCGTCCATCGCAAAGGGTTAATTTAGTAAGTAAAAATTTTGAATTTTCCTTATTTAAAATTCGCAATCACTTAGTTGCCAACCCAATATTTCTCGTCATTTCCCCTCAGTTCATATCCTCCCAAGCCAAATTGAAGCGACGAAGTAATCAACATTGCGATTGCTATACCCAAAGGTCCCTGTCCCGATGCCAAAATCGCGCAGCTCGAGTTGCAATGAGCATAACGATAAAGAACACAGGCTGTTTAATCTGCTTACTGGAGGTTCAATTAACGCGACTGTACCGCCGAGCCATTTCTCTCGCAAACATTAACCTTCCATACCCACCACCGCGTTCGGCCATCTCCTCCTCCATTACGCGGCGAACATAACGTATCGAGGTTCGCATATCCCACTGGCCGCTATCACGCGATCCTCTTAAACAAAGAGCGATCCAAGATTCAGCTGGTGCCTCTCGCTCGGCAATCTGGTCGCCGCGGACGGCGTTATCTCACGGAATCCCGTTTCGGTCGTGGTGCTCGCGCCGGGCTGCGCGCGCACCTTGCAATTTACAGTAAGCCCCGGCGCGCGTTTTTTAATCTCGCCATAAAACGCAGCGGGGCTTTCAATTTTATTGTCACGGGCGGGGGCATCCGCGGGGAAGAAAGCGCGGCCGTTGGCCGGCAAATCATCGGTAGGCGAAGCTTAGCGATAAAATAAATTAACCGGAAAGCTACCGGGTTGCGGGCGCGCTTTCGGCGCGACCGTCGCGCCGGTAATGACGCCCCGTAAATAACGATTCAACGTTCGATTTATCGGCCGAGGCGAACGCGCGGAAACGCGCGCGCATAAAGGCGGCCCGCGCACCGCTGCGCATAAAACGCGAGACGAATCGTATTCCCGGCCGATGGCTCGGATTTAATTATTCCACGCCTTTCGCCACCATTTTTTCCCAATATTCCGCTTCTCCCTTTCCTTTCTCTTTGATTTTTTAATTTAATTTAACCGCGCTGTAAATAGGAAATTTTCTTGATTTCTGGGTAATTTTTATTGCGGCAAAATTTGATGTCTGCGAATCTTCCGATTTTTCTCAATCCTTCTTTTTGAATTTTTAATTTAACTGCAATTTACTGCGAAGAGCAAATTTTTTTAATTTTTAGGTAATTAGAATTGAGGAAAATTTGGTGCCTTTGAGAATTTTTTAATTTTTCTTTTCTTTTTCTTTCTCTTTGATTTTTTAATTTAATTTAACCGCGCTGTAAATAGAAAATTTTCTTGATTTCTGGGTAATTTTTATTGCGGCAGAATTTGGTGTCTTCCGATTTTTCTCAGTCCTTCTTTTTGAATTTTTAATCTAACTGCAATTTACTGCGAAGAGCAAATTTTTTTAATTTTTGGGTAATTAGAATTGAGGAAAATTTGGTGCCTTTGAGAATTTTTTAATTTCTCTTTTCCTTTTTCTTTCTGATTTTTTAATTTAACCGCGGTGTGCTACGAAGAGATTTTTCTGATTTCTGGGTAATTTATATTAGGAAAATATTTGCTGTTTGGGAATCTTCCAATTTTTCTCCTCTCTTCCTTTCAATTTTACAATTTAACTACGATTTACCGTAAAGAGCAGATATTTTTATTTCTAGGTAATTTGAATTTAAGTCTCTTTTCTCACTTTTCGAAATAAAATTTCTGCCTTCGAAAAGTTTCTCGCCAGCTAAAATAATTCTCAGGTTGCAAAGAGTTGGATTAGGATATTATATATTATATATAATATTCGCTGAGCACGTGTGAATGAATTGTTCGAAAGGAAGGAGCGACAATAAATTTGTAGAATGAAATATACGGTTTATTTAAATAAAAGGAAAGAGAATGGAAGGGAGAAGAAAAAATGGAGTCGGTTTCAAAGTGAAAATAGTTATATACCTTGCACCGGAGACAGAACAAGGCTATAACTCAAAGAGCACGGCATGGAACGCGGCAAATTTCGCGAGGATCGCACCGGATGATCTAACGATCCAGGGATCGTCGTAAATCCGTGGCGGATTTTATCGAGTGGCGATCGTAGGTTCGCGCGATGACGCGCGAGCGTGCACACGTGTGGCCTCTTCTTTCCTTCCCCATTTGCCGTCATTATTCATCCAATGGCTGGTGAAAAGGATAAGCCCTCGTGGTCTTATGTACGAGCATGATTCTCCTGATTTAAAGGCCTCGATCGATCGTCTCTTAAGACGTTTCCGCTCGATCCTTCCACTACCCTCTGCTACGAATAATCCTTGCACCGTAACATAATGTCTATGGATAACGAATTATTGTTTACTATTCCTGTACTCCTGCAATACATTAAGAAGCTTCATTTAGATTTCTATTTTCTTAGTTCAAGCTTCCTATCTTCATTCTTGGAAGTTAGGGGTCCACGTTACTCCCCATTGACAGTCTAAAAGTTATAGGCAGTCTTTCGTCGTAATTTATAAATTTATAAATTAACATTGTACAGTCATTCTTCTCAAGATTCGTCCTTATTGTAATTAGAAATAATTTTATCGTATATAATTTACAGCGTCATAATTTCACCATGGATTACAAATCAACCCTCTTATATTCTTTAATGATATTATAAATAATTTGCAGCTTCCCCAATTTATAAATCAATCTGGCACAGTCATCATAAAGTATTCAAAATCTTCCTAAAAATCTTTCACTACTTTGTATTGTAATTATACAGATCAACCAAGAAGCTCTGTGAAGCTTCTAGCCAATATGCCGTCATACTCTTCGCTGCAATCATAAATAATTTACAGTTTTTCTAACTTATGAATTAACTGTGTATAGTCACCATGAAGTACCCAAACTCTCCCTAGAAATCATTCACTTCGTTGTACTATACTTATATGGAACAAAGGTGAACCTCTGTGAAGCTTCTAGCCAATATGCTGTCATAGTCTTCACTGCTGTCATAAGTAATTCGCAGCTTTCCTGAGTTACAAATTAACCCTGTACAGTCACCACGAAGTACCCAAAATCTTTCTAAAAATCGTCCACCTGATTGTACTGTAATTAGTTAAACTTCTAGCCAATATGCTGTCATAAATAATTGACACCTTCGTAATTTCGCTCTTACGAATCAATCCTATACCTTCACCATTAGGCACATCAAACAAGAACCTCAGTACATTCTTCACGGTTTCGTAACTTCACCCTAATTTACAAATCAACCCCGATCAGTGACCACGAAGTAGAATAAAAGTCTGAAGAATCACCCACGTCGTTAGGCTGCCATCGAGCAAGAACCTTCTCAAAGCAGCTCGCCAATATTCTCAAATAACATGCTCACCCGTAATTAGAAAACCGTAGCGATTATGGTGGTGATGTAGCGAGCTGCGCAATCTGCCTGAGCATCGGACAGAAGCTGTAGAGGCGCCGGGCGTGGAGGCACGCAAGCTAGCTCGCTGCCGGCCGATCTACAGGTGTCCTAGGGAATCGTGGGCTCGCGGCGACGTCTAGTTTCTTGGATTCCGTGGGTTAACTAGACGGGAGGCCGCGGCGGAGGCACGAACAGCCGGCCCGAGGCGGCCGCCAGATCGGCCACGGCCGATAGAGCCGTAACGCCGAAAATTAGCGCCGTCTGAGAAACAAATACGGGCCAGGGGCGGACGGGGGTCCGGCGAGGCGGCGGAGGCTATCGAATAAAAGGACCAAGAGGAACGACGCCGGCGAACGAGGACGGGACACGGTCGGAAAACGAGTGGGACGAGGACGCGAGCGGAGACAAAGGGAAAGGGAGAAGAATTTAGGGACGTGGCTGCTCACCGCGCTTATATCGTGCCCCTCGTAGTCGTCCTCGTCCTCGTCGCCGTCGTACCTCCTCGTTCTCGCACATCACCGCGGGCTCCTGAGGTTTCCTGGAAGCGAGAGCTCGCTTCCACCTGCCACACACTGCGGAAACACCGAGACCGCCAACTGTACTGGGTGTTCTCGAAGTTTCGCTCAGTTGCTCCTAGTTTGCTACTTCGTCCGTTAGCACGTCCAATTTTTGCGGTCTAGATAGAGATCGATCGCGAGTCTTTCGTGAACTGGTCGGGTCCAGGGTTTGATAACGTTGGACGATGTTTGCGATTGTTCGATGATAGGGAATTTGCAGGTTCCAGACCTCCTGTCGTGGTTAGAGAGGTCTGTTAGAGCAGTAGGAAAGGATTGGTTGGTATACTGGGTGTTCTGGAAGCTCATTCGCGTTGGGCGATGTCTACTATCTAGGAGAGCTGAGAGATTTCAAAGGAATCGGGTGATTGAGCGTGTTGAAAGTTTAGCCAAGTCCTCGTGTCTTATCTTTTAGGTTGGACGTCATAGATGTTGGAGCTTTTGCGATTGGGTACTTGTTAAAGGAGCAGCAAAGGATTGCCAGGTTTGATGGCCAAGTTATACTAGGCGTTCTGGAAGTTTGGTATTCTTGAGAATGGGGTAGACTAAGCTTCGGAAGAATCGTGAGCTGTTCATGAACTAGTCTCACCAAACGGTTGAGTCAAGAATCGAGTACTTTGATCTAACTTTGAGCTGTCATGTCTGGCTAGGTTATAGACAGGATTGTCTGACTCGGGTGCCCAGTTATACTGGGTGTTTCGGAAGTTTGATATTGTTGGGAATAGGGTAGACCAAGCTTCAGAAGAATCTTGATCAGTTCATGGACTAGTCTCGCAAACGTTTGAGCTAAGAATTGGACACTTTGGCCTAACTTTGAGCTGTCATCTCTGGCTTAGGTTATAGACAGGATTGTCTGACTCTGTTGCCCAATTATACCGGGTGTTCCACAAATTTGCTCATGTCTTACGATTGCGAGTGTGACGAACTAGTCTCATCAACCGTTTGAGCAAAACATTGGGTACTTTGGCCTAAGTTTGAGCTGTCATGTCTGACTTAGGTTATAGATAGGATTGTCCGACTCTGTTGCCCAGTTATACCGGGTGTTCCAGAAATTTGCTCACGTCATACGACGCTTGCCTATGTATTCAGGTGATTTCCAATATGAATTCTGATATGGAGGCCAATTACTGCTGGAAGTAGATTATCCGAGAGCACATACTCGAAGTCGTATGAAATCGCATAGTCGAAACTGATACAGCTCGTTGCGACAGTCGAACGAATGTCACGAGGTGTTTAAGCACGCGACATTGATAGGTGTGGGATTACGGAACGGATTGTTGCGGAGCGCCATAGGAAGACGTCCTAGAAAACTGCAGTCCTCCTTCGTCTCTCCGTCATCCTTCACGCGATAGATCGAACACGTCTGAAGAAACTTTATTCCGAGAACGCGGCTACCGCGAATAACCCTAGAGAGACTATTAACCCTGACACCTGTTTCGAAATGACACCAATCTCCCCGCAACGTGACCGGACCAGCCATTCAAAGTAACTCCTCTCCGCCGACAAAAACTCCCTGAAATCAACCTTTCCCCCCCGAAACGCAACGAATCCTCCGCAGAGCCTACAATTCCACCAAAAAACGCGGCAAAACTGCCGCGATCCCGACGTTCCTGGAACCTCTTGGCAGCGCGCTGCCAACCGAGCGCGAGGATACTCGTGTGTCTTATAAAATCATAAGGCCGAACACGTGTCCGTGTTGGACGAGAAGCGGCGCATCGGAGCCGAATTTCTTTTCCCGTAATCTGTACGGGGCCCATTAAACCAGGGGGACGCCTCGTCGTCGAAAGGAATGTCACGGGGTTACGCCCTTTCTCATCGACCGAATCGGCCCCCGATTCCTCGGTGCTCGTTAACGTCCCTAACGTCGTCTCTTCCGACGCCGACGAAGACGCTCGGGCAACCTTCCGCCGTCCCCTCCCCCTCTGCCCCCGCGTCCTCTTATCGACCGCTTTGAAAGTTACAGTTTTCGAGGGCCCGCGTTGAAAGAGGAGCTTTATCAGACGATTTACAGCTTTCAGCAGCCTCGTACGACGTCGTTGGAACAGATAATTTGCTCATCGGCCAGCCACACACCGGAGTTATGCGACCGGGGGACCGGCGGGGACCGGGCCCCCGCTACCGAGCGCCCTATGGCTGGATCTATCGGCTATCGCCGTTAGGATCGCGCGTCGATTCTTCCGTGTCTTCTCGAAGATTTATATTTACCGTGGACTGATCGCACCTCCGAGTCAGGTACAAAGTGACGAGCAGGGACAGCGCTGGGTAAAGGTGTTCCCGAAGTCGCAGGGGCCTTGTTTACCCAATCCGGGAGACGGGTCTGTTCTTGACTTAGGGGTCTAGCCGAGTTTCCGCGCGATCCGGGAACTTATGAATATGTCTATTGATTTTCGGATCTGTTTAATTCACAGCCGACCCTCCCCCTACCCCGTTCGCCTCTTCTCCGGCCGATTTCTTTGAAACTCGGAGACGAAGTTGCGAGGGAGCAGCGGTCTAATAACCAGGAAACGTATGTCCGTTTCCCTGGCTGTAAGTTGCATAACTCGTTGTAATTACTCGGTGCTTGAAGCGTAGAGACTTTCTCGTGGCTCTTCTTCGAAGAGGAACTTGTACGAGTGATTCCAAGCGGTATATGTTCACGGTGGTATGCGATAAATCCAGACATTTACGTTCGCTCGATGCTTAGTCGATCCTACGGTTCCAGCGTGGTACTTCTTCCTCTTTCAGCGAAGTTAGCTGTACGCAGGCCTACGCGTTGATTTATTCATGCCCGCCGTTGCTGGAAAAACAAAGCTTCAGCGGAGGAATGATCGTCGGCCGGGAAAAAGAAGCGGCCGATGCGGTGTGCTCCAAGTGTTTCACCGGGCACACCGGGGTTCGGTCCCCGGATTCGACGCCGGGCGTCACACCGTCCTCCCGCGGGATATTTTGCCTCGCATGGCAGGGATAATCCGGCTTACCGTCCTTTCGCGTGCTCCACGTGAACGGGCATCGATCCTCCCTTCGTCACGAAATTCGGCACAGTAGGCAGATGCTACCGAAAACCCCGCAACCGCCTTTAAAGTCGCCCTCTCCTTGGGACTCTTCGGCCTGAAAAAATTGCTCCGTGATCTTCCATGGACCTGACAATTCTTCCGGACGTCCCTTTATCCACGACATCTTTTCTCCGTACTCCTGTGCCAGTTTCGGCTTTATTCAGACTATCCAGAGGCACCTCTGTTATATACCAACGTTATTTTTCCTTTTCCATCTTTTTATTGCACCTCTATCTTACGTTGTTCATCTTCAGGGACAAATGTTTTAAAGTGGACATAAATATATTTAATTTCTTATTCGTTTTATGTAGATGACAATTTAGTAAATATTCGACGAGGTTTTTCTTTCATTGTTATGGGGTTTTATGGTGAATAATTCTCTAATTGATTCTAATTCTCTTTTCGCTTGTAATATTCGTCATTTTTAAATATGTACACTGAAGAGTATGCCTGAAGAGATTTCCTTAGAAAGAAATTAATCTTCCTGTTTCGTACCTGAAACTAGAACTACTCCAAATTTTTCTTCACTTCAAATCTTGCTCTATGAGATAACATTGAAAATAATATCGAGATATAAAATATTGAGATAATAATGAGATAATATCGGAGATAATAATTAACAATGAATAGTTCTCAAACTGATTCTAATTTCCTTTTCACTCGTAATATTCGTCATTTTTAAGTATGTACCCTGAAGAGTTTAAAAGGAAATTAATTTTCCTGTCTCGTACCTAAAACTATAACTACCCCAAATTTTCTTGACTTCAAATTTTACTCTGTGAGATAATATTGAAGATAATATTGGGATATGAAATATTCAGATAATATTGAAGATAATAATTAATAACGAATAGTTCTCCAACTGATTCTAATTTTCTTTTCACTCATGATATTCGTCATTTTTAAATGCGCACCCTGTAGAGTATCCCTGAAGAGTTTAAAAGGAAATTAATCTTCCTGTCTCGTACCTAAAACTAGAACTACTCCAAATTTTTCCTGACTTCACATCTTGCTCTATGAGATACTATTAAAGCTAATATTGGGATATATAAATAATATAAAATATGTATAATATAAAATATCGAGCTAACATTGACGATAATTAATAATAATAATAAGGCAGCTGCCAAATAACTAATCGAACAACCATACACGGGGGCACCACAGATGTTACAGCCCTGAATAAGTCAAGTGCAAGTCAGAGGTCCCTATTTAGGTCACAAGTAATTCATTTTTCAGTATTGCATATCCCATCATCATTGATCCATCGATATTCCCCAAACAAGGCACCCTAATCACCCCTCCCCACGCCCCCCTCCAAGCCTACCTTTCTCCATTTCACCTAATCCACGTTTAACAACCACGATCGTTACCTAGCCAAGCTACTCCTGTTAATCCAAGGTCCCCGAGCGTAATCCAGGCCTAACCCAAAGCCAGAGACTGCTCTAATCCCTCCCCACGGACAATCCTGCGCGGCATTCGTAGAAACTCGCCATAAAACCGGCCTACCCTTTCGCCCGGCGCTCGCAGTTAGGATCTCTAATTGATTATCAGACTCTTAGGCCCCGAAACAATGGATCCGGGCGGCGGATGTCCACGCGGCGACATCCTGACTCGTATTTATCGGCGAGCCAGGCCCGGCGGCCGTATTGTTCGTGTACGTTCAAGGGGCCAAGCCACGAAGGTGCTTTCTCAGACGCTACTCGTTTATGGCGGCTAATTACCGTAATTGGCCCGGCCGTTATAACGACGACGTTTAAGGATACTCGCGCCGTTAGCATACAAAAGTACAATAATTCGAAGGGGGCGCACCGGCGATTTCTCTTAAGGCAGTCGCAGCTTCCATAATGGCGTACCAGCGTTTCTCGTACGTGCGCTCTACTCTTTTTGCCATCTTTTCGAGCCTGCCCCCCACCAACACCCCCCGTCTCGCGCTCGCTGGCCGGGGCACGCCGTTCCAGGGAACGGGAACCAGGCGAGGGCACGGTGTAAATTGGAACGTTCGGATTATAGCTGCCGATCCGCAGGAATTTTAATTCCCTCACCCCCCTAGAGGAGTATACTTATCCCGCGGGGTTTCTCTCCCCCACCTTCCAATCGCGTGCATCGGTCACCTGATTGAATTTTTCGGCACATGTGGTAGGGGGAGGAAAGGGGGGCAGTGGGGACAGTATAACGTTTTTCATTTTTGGCAAATTTCGTGGGGTTGTTGCGTGTGATGAGACGTATTATCGGCTGTTATGCTATTTGCTAGGTGCATTAGTCTCGTGTGCAAACTCGTGGACTGAATTTGAAGAGCATTTTGTGAGAGTGGATTTTTATTTATTTTTCGCATTGTTATAGTCTGCTATTTTGTTATGGTCGTATGGGTGTAGCAATTTTTACATGTCAAATTTTAATATTTTTATATATATTATGGAAAAGTTATAGGTTACTGATCATTCTAACCGGTGTCAGAAAAGCGATTAATTTACTTGCCATACTTGTCATCAAATTAAATTTCTAGGACTCCAAGTACCTGTCTTATCAAATGTAATAATCATCCTAATGACACTTTGTCCACAAAATTTATTAAAAACCAAAATTTACAAGTTTCACTGATGATATTAAAAAGTTTGCAATTCCGAATATTTAAAAATCCAAATTTGACACGTGGGCAGGGATGAGTCAATCCTAATTGGAATAAAAATCCCAAAATTTAAAAAATCCAAAGGGAGAAATTGAAATATCTCAGAAGAAACGGAGTAGTAGTTGTTTCACAGTGCCCTCCAAAGGGGTACGAGGACCTCTGGTGTATTCGCAATGGAAAAAATATTTCCCAAGAAACCATAACCTTCAGTTTACCGATTCAAAACGGAATTATTGGAAGCCTCGTGTCTCATCAAATTTAATAATCATCCCAATGACACTTCGTCCACAAAATTGATTAAAAACCAAAATCTACCAGTTCCACTGACGACATTACAAAGTTTTCAATTCCCCCCCCCCTCAAAGGGGTACGAGAACGACTGGAAAAAATATTTCCCAAGAAACCATAACCTTCAGTTTACCGATTCAAAACGGAATTATTGGAAGCCTCGTGTCTCATCAAATTTAATAATCATCCCAATGACACTTCGTCCACAAAATTGATTAAAAACCAAAATCTACCAGTTCCACTGACGACATTACAAAGTTTTCAATTCCGAATACCTAATATCGCAAATTTGACACGTAGACAGGTATGTGTCAATCCCACCTAGAACAAAACTCCCAAAATTAAAAAAATGTAAGCAGAGAAACTAAAATACCTCAGAAGAAGGGGTGTGAATTCGCCCCTCAATAGAGTGCCCCCCGAAAGGGGCACGAGAACGACTGGAAAAAATATTTCCCAAGAAACCGTAACCCTCAGTTTACCGATTCAAAACGGAATTATTGGAAGCCTCGTGTCTCATCAAATTTAATAATCATCTCAATGACACTTCGTCCACAAAATTGATTAAAAACCAAAATCTATCTGTTCCACTGACCACATTACAAAGTTTACAATTCCGAATACCTAATATCGCAAATTTGACACGTAGACAGGTATGTGTCAATCCCACCTAGAACAAAACTCCCAAAATTAAAAAAATGTAAGCAGAGAAACTAAAATCCCTCAGAAGAAGGGGTGTGAATTCCCCCTCGAATATAGTGCCCCCCCCCCTCAAAGGGGTACGAGAACGACTGGAAAAAATATTTCCCAAGAAACCATAACCTTCAGTTTACCGATTCAAAACGGAATTATTGGAAGCCTCGTGTCTCATCAAATTTAATAATCATCCCATTGACACTTCGTCCACAAAATTGATTAAAAACCAAAATCTATCTGTTCCACTGACCACATTACAAAGTTTACAATTCCGAATACCTAATATCGCAAATTTGACACGTAGACAGGTATGTGTCAATTCCACCTAGAACAAAACTCCCAAAATTAAAAAAATGTAAGCAGAGAAACTAAAATCCCTCAGAAGAAGGGGTGTGAATTCCCCCTCGAATATAGTGCCCCCCCCCCTCAAAGGGGTACGAGAACGACTGGAAAAAATATTTCCCAAGAAACCATAACCTTCAGTTTACCGATTCAAAACGGAATTATTGGAAGCCTCGTGTCTCATCAAATTTAATAATCATCCCATTGACACTTCGTCCACAAAATTGATTAAAAACCAAAATCTATCTGTTCCACTGACCACATTACAAAGTTTACAATTCCGAATACCTAATATCGCAAATTTGACACGTAGACAGGTATGTGTCAATTCCACCTAGAACAAAACTCCCAAAATTAAAAAAATGTAAGCAGAGAAACTAAAATCCCTCAGAAGAAGGGGTGTGAATTCCCCCTCGAATATAGTGCCCCCCCCCCTCAAAGGGGTACGAGAACGACTGGAAAAAATATTTCCCAAGAAACCATAACCTTCAGTTTACCGATTCAAAACGGAATTATTGGAAGCCTCGTGTCTCATCAAATTTAATAATCATCCCATTGACACTTCGTCCACAAAATTGATTAAAAACCAAAATCTATCTGTTCCACTGACCACATTACAAAGTTTACAATTCCGAATACCTAATATCGCAAATTTGACACGTAGACAGGTATGTGTCAATTCCACCTAGAACAAAACTCCCAAAATTAAAAAAATGTAAGCAGAGAAACTAAAATCCCTCAGAAGAAGGGGTGTGAATTCCCCCTCGAATATAGTGCCCCCCCCCCTCAAAGGGGTACGAGAACGACTGGAAAAAATATTTCCCAAGAAACCATAACCTTCAGTTTACCGATTCAAAACGGAATTGTTGGAGGGCTCCGGAAAAATCGGCGGAATGTTCGCTTTTTGATTCCCCGGTTGGACCAAGAGCTAATCTCAGAGGGCTCTGTTGGCAATCTGTTGCGGTCTGTTCGTCGGCACCGCCATGATTGCAGCTCGCGTACGTAAGAACTCGTTAAAATCCGAGGCTGGAGGTTGATTATTCGGTACGGCCGGCCTTCGACGCCGCCTAAAACGATTTCCCAGCATGGAAATAGGCGGTCGCTGAGCAAGGTGGTCCGGAATGTTGCCGCGGAATCAATGTCAAAGCAATTGAACCCGGCTGGCTGAGGGCGTTCTTCGGATTTTATTAATCGTGTTATGTCTGCCGCGCGAATCACGAGCTCAGGCCGCCACGGAGTCAACAAATGCTTATCATCCTCCGGTTTTTTACCACCGCACGATAGCACCTAGTTTTTGCGACCGGCCAGTTGCGACACACGCTCTTTTATCGGCCATCCTCTTCTGGACGTTAGATTATCCACGAGAGTGCTCCATCCTTCGTTACGTAAACCCGTGTGGAACATGCTTCATCTCGAGAAGCAATTTCGGTGTCTCCGTGTTCGTTACAGCACGAGTCTCGCGATTAGTCCCAGTGTCCAAGTTTCCCTTCTTCGGCTCCACTTTCCAGCCGGGGTTCGCTTCTTCGTTACATAAAGCATTCTTTGCTTCGTTTCAACGACCACTTTCCTCCTGTCCTCGCGTCTCCCTCGGTTATCCTCTCTGTACTTGCTTCTTTTAGGGTACCCTGACTTATCGACTCACAGATCCTCGATTCTACAATTTCAATTTCCTGCACACTGTTTTCACGAGTCTGTTATGTGGAATAATTTGTAGGGAAGAACCTTTTACTCGGATATTCGGAATATTGTTCATAGCGAGTGTTGAATCAACACTTTGACTGCAACGTTGCGTTATTTTGGTGTTCCTTTCCTAAGTTAACACTCTGTGGGCTCCTGTAACTTTCAAGTTACATGCTAATGTATGGATATTTTATTAAATACTGCATTCAACGTTGTCGTATTGATCACTCTAGTTCGCGATTTTTCTTTCGGTATATTTATAATTAATTTTACAATACCTCCCAGTCCATTTTTAAAAATTTTAATTCTTTTTCATTTACCGGTTATTCGATCATGATGAGTTAGGTCCCCTATGGCACTCTATGACTTATTTTCTAGATGGCGTGGAAAATTATCTTGTCTATCTGTTGCACATTATCTTGGCACAGTAGTACAAACGTTGTTAATTCAAACTTGCAATATGAATTCGTTATAAAATTGTCAAAACTACTAAATTTATTGGTTGATATTTGTTGATTTTATGTTACATACAATTCTTGTAGCCAAGAAAAATATATATTCGGTCCATAGAGGGTTAAATTAATTTTACGAGTTTCGTGTTTGCGTTATTCTGTTCTGGTTTTTGGTCTGTCAAAACCAGTTTTCGCCATCCTGTAATACTATGAAGTGATGTTCACACTGGATGTTCATTTTATGCGTTGATCTTTGCAAGAATGGATCAGTTTCTTCAGTTGTCAACACCTTTAAAATATTTGTTCAAAATTCCTGCGACGAAGCGACGAATGAAAAGAATTCGTGGCACACTGTAAAGGGTTCGCGTGTATGTAGTGGTATTATTTTTATAATTCTTTATTACAAAACATGTGGTAGCTGTGCAACTAGTCTCTGGTCTCTGCAATTACGTTAGAGCGAGTCAGGAAAACACAGAAGATGCCCAAAGTGCCAATTGTCCACTGGATGTCATACCTATGTCTAGATACACAAACTTCCAACACACAGATAGCGATTTGCAATTACCATCTTAACAACATTTATAAATTTTTTCCTGTAAAATTTGTGGAATTGTATAGGGTGTCCCATGTAAAGCTTCGTTCTCGATTGTTACCTAAAGTATAGTTCGTTTTGAAAAATGTTTTAAATGAAGCTTACCTAAGAATTTTGTGACGATCATAGTCACGCAGATTTTCAGAAAAAATTCGTTGACTTTAATTTAATAACAAAGGAATCATCGTCATCGTTCTTTAAAAATTTCGTCACACGTGTGCACTATGTCATGGTGCATTTCAGAGTGAATTAGATGACCTGTAATGCTTCGTTCAAGATGGCTATTTATTTTCGGAAACTCTTTATTTCCGTTAATAAAATTACATTATTACAAGCTTCCTCGATATTCCAGTTATTACGCTTCGATTGAATAATAAAAGAATCATCGTCGTCGTTTTATAAAAATTCCCCAAAATAATTCTCCCGTACAAAACACGAGATGCCAGGCCCGATCAAGGCATGGAAGCTTTACGTGGAAGCTCGGCTGCAGG
Source organism: Eufriesea mexicana (assembly GCF_001483705.2). Taxonomy (NCBI): domain Eukaryota; kingdom Metazoa; phylum Arthropoda; class Insecta; order Hymenoptera; family Apidae; genus Eufriesea; species Eufriesea mexicana. The sequence continues at coordinate 564,904 of NW_016909336.1, read as the reverse complement.
ATGGAGGCAAGGTTCAACGTCCAGACGTACCAAGAAACATCCATCTTGCACGAAATCGAAGGATCATCGCTCACGGGCCACTCCCACAGTTTACGCTTACCAACAGGCCTTCCCAGCGCCTGGACGTTTCAATAAAATTCTCACCTGCGCTCTCCGCGGCGCGTCGGAAAGCTCAATTAGGCCCCACGGCAGCTCGCAGCGGGCCCTGCGGAGTGCGCGGTGCTTGGCAAGAACCGCCGCCAGAGGTCTCCGCGAGCGATTCCGCGTGGCCGGGGTGCAGTCTGGGTATTTTCGCGAAGCCGCGGCATTCTTCCTGTCGCCCTTCTGCCACCGCGACGTCCCCGTGGGCTCTGGAGAAAAAGCGAAAACACGCCGAAATGCCTGGCCAGGCGTTCCCCGACGCGCTCGCGCGACAGAAGGCGCCCTTTCTTCCAGCGGGATGATAATACCACGGCGTGCACCGAGTGCCTCCCTAACTGCCGGCCGCGTGCTGATGCCCTCTCGCGACAAGATCCGCTTTTTATCCGCCGGGAACGCGCCTCGAGCCTCTGTCACAGCGGCCACGATTGACTCGTGCACGTTTCTATTCCGTCGGCATTCCGATGAAAATCCACCGGCTAAGGCCTTTAATTCTTCCAGATTTTAATAGCAAATACGAGCAACGTGTATTTATTGCCTGCAACGCGAGCCGATCGAAGCGAGTGAAAGCTGAGCTACGGATCGACGAATGGTCTCGCGTCGACGCGCTCGCGTTTTGATGGATGCGTGACAGGGTCCCGCAGTTGCTGGCTCTAATGAGCTGCATTTCGGGTCACTTGCTTTTCTTGCTTTTGTTCTCGAATATGGTTGATGGATTTGTGGGTTTGCTTCGGGTCAGATCGTTTGGCAGTGGCTGTTTTAGGTACTTGACAGAGGTAGGAAGATGGGATGGATGGGTCTTTAGGCATGAGTATGATAGAATATTAATATGTTGTTAATGTAGAAGGTATAGTTGATTTTGTAGGTTTTGTTGATAAGTATGTTGATTGACATTTGGTTCGAGTTGAGTTAGATTTGGTTGATGTTAGTCCAAAATGTGTCACTGGGTGTTTTCGCGATTAGACGAGTCATTTGGATTGAGATTGATCGAATACTGTTATGTATTGTTGATAGGTATAGTTGACCGATAAGTGGTACTGGGTAAGTTAGGTTCGGTTGATGTCAAGCCTTTTGTGAGATCAAAACGTGCCACTGGATGCTTTGAGTACCTATTTGGCAAAGGCTACAGACATTTGGGTTGGACGTGTCATTTGGATTAAGATTGATCGAATACTATTATGTATTGTTGATAGGTATAGTTGACAGATAAGTGGTACTGGGTAAGTTAGGTTTGCTTGATGTCCGGCCTTCTGTCAATTCAAAACGTGTCACTGGGTGCTTTGAGTACCTATTTGACAGAGGCTGCAGACATTTGGGTTGGACGAGACATTAGAATATAGCAAGATTGATTATTAATATATAAATAATATAAATTGTATCGTTAATGGACACATGGTTTAAGTTAGGTTAGGTTTAGTTGATGTCACATCTTTCGTGAGTTCAATATATATCAGTGGGTGTTTCGGATATCTATTTGACAGTGGTTAGACGAGTCATTGGAATTGAGTATAATTTAATATTAATATATAATTAATGTAAAAAGTATCGTTGACGAATACGTAGTTTGAGTTAGGTTAGGTTTGATTGATGTCAAGCTTTTTGTGACTTCAAAACGTGTCACTGTGTGCTTTGAGTACCTATTTGACAGAGGCTGCAGACATTTGGATTGGACGAGACATTAGAATATAGCATGATTAAATATTAATATATAAATAATATAAACGGTATCGTTAATGGATACATGGTTTAAGTTAGGTTAGGTTTGGTTGATGTTACATCTTTTGTAAGTTCAAAATACATCAATGAGTGCTTTGAGTACCTACTTGACAGCGATTGTAGATATTCGGGTTGGACGACTCACTAGAATTGAGTATAATTTAATATTAATATATAATTAATACAAAAAATACCTTTAATTTTGCAAGGCTTGTTGATAAATATGTTTACTGAACATATAGTGAAAATTTATGACTCTGATCACTTGATGTTCCTTTGCAAGTTTCAATCGTGTCAATGTATGTCTTGATTAACTATCTGGTAAAATGTGCTGATACATACTATACCTACCGAAGGAACTCGTAGAAATATACTATACGCATGATCCTTCAGAACAGAATATTTTACGCAATTTATGTTAACCATGCTCAATCGCTAAAACAATATCATCAACAATACCTACGTCTCTGTTAATACTTAGATAAATTAAGTAAATTACCGTAGCTTCAAAATTTATTTACTAAAAATTGCGCGCGACGAGAGGATACTTAATTTCAGTCTATCCCATCCGCGACTAAATTATTCGAAATTCATGCGTGTTAGGCAAGTTGAAACATCTTAAACATAGCTTCGCTCGCATGACATGTCTAGATCATCGTGCATGAAAATCTCATAGCGTGTTAGGGGTTAAGTATTATAATAACACTAGAGCTACCGACCTGTAATGCGTATCAAAATACAATATACATAAATAATAATAATTAAAGCCTGTAATAAAAATAAATAAGTACACGGGATCGGGTTCTTATCGGAATAAAAATCAATAAATACCATCCTCGACGCAAGAAACTATGCGTCGCATTTGCAGCATGGATAAAAATAAACCTGGAACAAGTCATTTTAGCCTGCCCGGTAATCCCGGTATTAATTTCGCCAGGAGACACTGAACGAAAAACCTGAAAGCATGCGAAGAAACCACGCGAAACACGGCGTTTTGGCTAATTTCATACGTTTAATGTAAATCGATGCCCGAACACCGTATGTTTAATTCGTTAATCGTATCCCAATTGGAGTAATTACCGTTATCTAATCGAACTGTGTCTGTTGATCGGGGGTTCCAGGCAGATGTTCCCTCAGATGAAGTTCCGAGTTTCCGGACTGGACACGAAGGCCAAGTACATCCTCCTGCTGGACATAGTCGCCGCGGACGACTACAGATACAAGTTCCACAACAGGTAAGGGCCTGGTGAAACTCGTAAAAGCGTAATTGTCACGGATAGGCCGTACTAACGATCCGAATACTTCCATGAATCGCGATCACGAACCGCCAAGCTGTTGCGTCGAAGCTTTCGTGACGACCGCGAACGCGGAAATTAATGCAATTACCCGATTACTTGTACGTTCCCACTTCCTTGCCGATACTCTCGCCGTGACGTCCTCTCCCTCACTCTCCCTTGCTCTTTCTCTACGCCATGCGAGATTCTTTTAATTTTCTTTCTTCCATTTTTCTTTCCTTTCTTTCTTTCTGGCATTATAATTTCTCCATTTTTTAATTTTCTCCAATTTTCTGCAATTTTTCCATTCGTCGTTCGAGATTTTTTCTTTTTTTCCGTTTTCTTTTAATTTTTATTTTTGCATCCCCTTTTTGGTTCTCTTTTGTAAATTGTCCAAGATTATTTTCTTTCTGTCTATTGTTTTTTAATTTTAACTTGTCTCGACTTTTTCTTTTCTCTTGTATTCTCCATTTATGATTGTCTACTTTCTTCCTTTTTTTCCAATTTTTAGTTTTTCGCCCCCTTTCTGGGTCTCTTTTGTAAATTGTGCAAGATTATTTTCTTTATGTCTATTGTTTTTTAATTTTAATTTGTCTCGACTTTTTCTTTTCTCTTCTGTTCTCCATTTAAGATTGTCTAATTTCTTCTGTTTTTGCTAATTTTTATTTTTCACCCCTTTTGGTTATCTTCTGTAAATTATCCGAGATTTTCTTTTATTTTCTGTTTGTTTCACTTTTAATTTTAATTTATTCTCTCTCTTTCTCTTTCCTTCGTCATATAAGATTTTTACTTTCTTCCATATTCTTCCAATTTTTATTTTCTCTCTTTCTCTTTCTTCTTTGTCCGTCATTCGTGATTTTTTAATCTTTTCTTTCTCCCATTTTAATTTTTCATCTTCCTTGCTCCATCTCTCCCCTTTGCTATCCAAGATATCGTTTTCGTCTTTTCTTGAAATTATAATTTCCTTTTCCTTTCTCTCTTTCGTTCGTCATGCCAAATTTTTCCATTCCTTTTCCTGCAATTTCAATTTTCTCTCTCCCTCACTCTCCTATTCGTCGTACACCCTATCCTCGTTTACCTACCCCCACTTTTTCTTTCCGGATTTCGAAATCAATTTAACTCCAGGACGAGCTAAAGACTGGCTCCCTTCCCCCCACCTATCGTCTCGTAATTTTCACGCCAAAATTTTCGAACCGCGTACCGTTCAATTTCCCCGGCGCGAAGTTTATGTCCCGAAATGAGGAGTTACCAAAACACCGTTTATCCCCGATAGTGCAAGGCCTGCAATTTCAGCCGGCACTTTCCACAGGAAAAAGATTTATACTTCGAAATTATCACGTTCCAAAGTTCGATTACACAGCGACACTTTCGTCTCCCCGAGTTAGCGCCTGCTGCTTACACAGCCCGAAATTGCAGCACCACGCGAAATAACGAGCCTCGTATTGAAGCCGGCCATTATCCCCGCGTATCGATTTATAACTTAACTCTCCGCTTTCTCCCCGGGGACGTCCACGTGTCGGAAATCATCGTCTCTGCGTTAATCCGAATTCGATTAAGCCGCGAACACGATAAGGGCGATCTTTTCGCGGAAAAATCGAAGGATTTGGAAGAATCCGTCGCGTGACCTGTGATTTTAATTTATTTTCGTGTAACGAGTCGAGGGGGAGAGAGAGAGAAAGAGAGAGAGAGTGTGAGTGAGTGAGTGAGTGAGTAAGTGTGAATGTGTGCGTATGCGTGTGAGTGTGCGTGTGCGTATGTGTGTGTGCGTACGAGTGTATGTGTGCGTGTGTGTGCGTGAGGTATGTGTGTGCGTGTGTGCGCGTGAGGTGTGTGCGTGTGTGTGTGTGAATATGTATGTGTGTATGTGAGGAAAGGAGGAAATATTTTATTTCCGCGGAATTAATTGTTAAATTTAATGAATTTAATAAATTGCGATTGAAGGGGTTGAACGAGGTATAGTGATCACGAAGGATGGAGGGTGCTCGATGGCCGCTGATGCTTCCGGTCACGCTGTAATCCTACTTCGATATAAATCTGTAGTAAATCAGAGTGATATAAAATATGGAATTCTATAAAATAATAATCGCGCCGCGTAAATGATATTATTAACGTGGAGTCGCGTTAAAGAACACGATATCGATTACATAAAACGTAATGAAAGACGCGATGCCGATAAAATAAATCACAATGAACATTTACGAGCAAATTTAAACGGCGAAGATCGAGTCATTTTTATTTTCTAATTATTTTATGAAAATCGGAAGCAAGCAATTTTTCGATATTTTTTCATTATCGATTTAATAAGCGATTACGATATTCAATAGCGTCGAGATTAAGATCACAAAGAAGATGGAATTTTAGGAAGTTCGATATACAGGGTGTTAAATTATTTCGGGTGATGAAATAGGATCGCGATGATAATTAATTAATAAAATTGCAAATTTTTTAGTCAACGTTGGTACAGTAATAGGTTAACGATGTAGTATTTCGTAATATTTATACCTGAGAGTATAATTAATCATAGTGAAATTTTTTTGCAAAAGTTGTGACGGAATTTAATAAAATAATTTTTCGCGAATTAAAATATTAATGTGTAAGGTAGTTAATAAAGCAGAATTTCGCAATATTAATATCCCAGTGATACTATAATTAATCATAGTGAAATTCTTTTTTAAAAGTTACGACGAAATTTAATGAAATATGTTTTCGCGAATTAAAATAGTAAAATATTCACGATACTGCACTCTTAACGTTGGTACAAGAAGAGGTTAATAACACAGTATTTCGCAATATTAACAGTTCCGTGACACTATAATTGATCATAGCAAAATTTTTTTTCGAAAGCTACGACGAAATTTAATAAAATATTTTTTCGCGAATTAAAATATTAAAATATACAGGATACTACTGTACACTTAAAATCAGTAGAGCAAGAGATTAATAAAGTAGTATTTGTAATTATTGGCACCTCGGTGGTACTATAATTAATCACATCAAAATTTCTTTCAAAAGTTAATACAAAATCTAATGAAATATTTTTTCGCGAATTAAAATATTAAAATATACATGATACTACTGTACCCTTAAAATTGGTACAATAAGAGGTCAATAAAATAATATTTCGCAATATTGACACCTCAGTGGTACTATAATTAATCATAGCAAAATTTTTTTCAAAAGCTAGGACAAAATTTAATAAAATTCTTTTTCGCGAATTAAAATATTAAAATGTACACGATACTATTGTACTCTTAACATAGGTTTATCAAGGGGTTAATAAAACAGTGTCTCTAATTATTTTCACCTCAGTGGTACCATAATTAATCATAGTGAATTTTTTTTCAAAAGCTAGGACAAAATTTAATAAAATTCTTTTTCGCGAATTAAAATATTAAAATGTACACGATACTATTGTACTCTTAACATAGGTTTATCAAGGGGTTAATAAAACAGTGTCTCTAATTATTTTCACCTCAGTGGTATCATAATTAATCATAGTGAATTTTTTTTCAAAAGCTAGGACAAAATTTAATAAAATTCTTTTTCGCGAATTAAAATATTAAAATGTACACGATACTATTGTACTCTTAACATAGGTTTATCAAGGGGTTAATAAAACAGTGTCTCTAATTATTTGCACCTCAGTGGTACCATAATTAATCATACCAAAATTTCTTTCAAAAGCTAATACAAAATCTAACGAAATATTTTTTCGCGAATTAAAATATTAAAATATACATAATACTGTACCCTTAACGTCGTTACAATAAGGGGTTAATAAAACAGTATTTCTCAATATCGACACCTGAATGGAATTATAATTAATCACGGTAAAATACTTCACACGAATTAAAAAATATTCGCGATACTGTACCCATGAATTAAATCCCCCCACAAACCCCATACAAATTCTCCACAGCGAAGTAGCTGCGAATCCTCCGATAGTATCCAAATGCGTGTCAGAAGAAAGCCGCGCATTGTTCATCTTTTTTCCCCAGAATCCTAGAGCAACTGGCTGTCGTCGCAGTTGAACCTTCTGCCAGTCATTAGCTCGCCATTAACTTTTTCCAGGAAAGCCGAATCGCGTAGCGTTCCCACGAGGCCGCGCGATCCTCGAGGCCCGTTTAACGTTTTTCCGCGTCGCGAGGGTGCTAAACGGAACATAATCGGCGGAGCCGGGAAAGCGGCGGGAAATTCGCCGACCGACTTCGCGAAAACGCGTCGGAGATCGAGATTCCGCGCCGCGTAAATGGCGAACAGCAACGGGGACCGCGCGCGGGTTCTCACGAGCGGAAGAAACGGGACCGCGTTCAAGCTCCCGCACGCTTTTTGCGCCCGCGAAATCGCTTATGCACTCTTCCCTTTCCCGCGGTGTCGGATGCGTCCGTGTCCGACTTAGGCTAGCTTATTCACAGTTTCTTCCACGCAGATCTTCGCGCGAGATTCGAAACCGCGGATGTTCCTTTCAGAGATATTCACCTAGTTTCTCCTCAGTTAGGTTTAACCGTGAGTAAGGGGGATGTTGAAATTTGGACAGACGAGGAATTAAAATTCGTTACGAGGCTTTGGAGTTTCCTTAATGGATATCTTGGCGCGAAATTCGAAATTTTTGGCATGGTATTTAATTGGTTAATTGCATCACACGCGCGAGGGGTGGAAAAATTGGGCAAATGATGAATTAAAATTCGTGTTCGAGGTGCTTAAAATATTTTTAATGGCAATCTTGATCCCAGATTTGAAATTGGGATGCCTTTGAGGTGGTACTTGGTTGATTAATTGCATCACACGTGTAAGGGGTGGAAAAATGGGGCAAATGATGAATAAAAATTCGTGTAAAGTTTGTATAGAGTTTCTTTAATAAAGATCTTGGCGCGAGATTTAAAATTGGGACTTTTAATTGGGAAAATACTTAATTACTTAAATTACAATTGCACATGGGGATGAAAAATATAGGGCAAACGATATTTAAAAATTCATGTTAAGGGTCTTTGGTGTTTCCTTAATAAAATTGTTTGCATGAGATTCAAAATTGGGATTCTTCATTAAGAAAATTTTTAGTTACTTAAATTCGAGGGGAAAACGAATATGAGGGTGTATAAATGGAAGAATGACGAATTGAAATTTAGGTTCGTTAGAGAGATATTTATGGAGAAATGGGACATAATGGGACATTTAATTTATACCTTGAGTTCCACGACTTTGGGATGCAACATTGTGCAAGTGACAAACAAACCCTAAAATTTAGGGTAGGTATCTTCGAAGTCCCTTTAATGGAAATCTCGTCGAAATTCGAAACTCTGCTCTCTTCATTAAAATATTTAATTAATCGTTCAAATTCCACATATCGGTGCTGTAAAAATGATCAAACAATAAATTAAAATTCGTCTTTAGACTCTTCTAAGTTCCCCTAAGGAAATCTCAGTACCAAATTCAAAATTTGGAACGTTTCTCTCGGAATTACGAAACTTCGATCTTCTTCGAAGAGCTATTTAATTAATTATTCATATTCCACATATCATTGCTGTAAAAATCCATCGAATGAATTAAAATTCATCTTAATAGTCTTCTAAATTCCCCTAAAGGAAATCTCGGTACCACATTCAAAATTGGATACGCTTTTCTCAAAGTTACGTAACTGGTTAGTCGTGTTCCACGCAGAGGCTCGCAAAAATTCGCGTGGAGAATGTTTGGACGTCTCCCCTATTTCGAAATTCAAGACCTCGTCACTTTCGTCCCGTTCTATCGAATTGGACACGGCTGTTAGACGAAATAGGGGCAGTTGGCGAGGAATGGAACGCGAAGGAAGAACGCGAGGAGAGAAGTCGACACTCGGCCAATCGAAAGGCAGACCACAATGAACGATTACATCACGCAGGCGACCGCAGCCACTTTGGAACTCGTCGAACGAGTTCTTCTTCGTTCGCTCGTTTTGACCCACCTGCGATCCGACTACGAACGGCCAGACACGCCTCCCTTAAAAGACAACAATCGCGGTAGCCGGTGCTTAGAGGAATCAGCCGAGAAACTTGCACACCTTTTCCTCCGCTTCCTATTCGCGGTAACCCTCCACCATTTCCCATTCCGCGATTTCCCTTTCGCCATATCTGCCAACATTTTCCTCTAGCTGCAAGCGTGTCTTTGATATTCGGGGGTGGTTTTCTGTGCGGTATTTCTTCGGGGATTTATATTCAGAATTGGGGTTAGATGAAGCTTTGAGTTAGTTGAGAAAATTTATCTTCGAATTTTTTAACAGTCAATCTGACAGTGAACCATGACCGATTAAATGACAGGTTAACGAAGAAATAAGAAAAGTGGAATACTAGGAGATATTGAGAAATTGATTTTTGGATTTTTCTTTTTTTCATTAAATCTGGGCTTGGAAATTGGGGTTGAAGGTAGCTTTAGGTTCATTGGAAAAATTCATCCTGGAATTTTTTAATACTGAATTTACTATGACTAGTCAAATGACAGGTAAAGGAAGAAATAAGAAAAGTGGAATACTAGGAGATATTGAGAAATTGATTTTTGAATTTTTCTTTTTTTCATTAAATCTGGGCTTGGAAATTGGGGTTGAAGGTAGCTTTAGGTTCATTGGAAAAATTCATCCTGGAATTTTTTAATACTGAATTTACTATGACTAGTCAAATGACAGGTAAAGGAAGAAATAAGAAAAGTGGAATACTAGGAGATATTGAAAAATTGATTTTTGAATTTTTTTTTCATCAGATAGGGCTTGGGAATTTGGGTTGAAGGTAGCTTTAGGTTCATTGGGAAAATTCATCCTGGAATTTTTTAATACTGAATTTACTATGACTAGTCAAATGACAGGTAAACGAAGAAATAAAAAATGTAGAATACTAGGAGATATTGAAAAATTCATTTTCATTATTTTCATTAAATTTAGACTTGGGAATTAGGGTTGAAGGTAGCTTTAGGTTCATCGGGAAAATGTATCGTGGAATTTTTTAATACTGAATTTACTATGACTAATCAAATGACAGGTGGGTAAAGAAAAAAGAAAGTGGAACATACGAAGATAATTAAAAATTGCTTTTTAGATTTTTTTTCATTACATTTAGGCTTGGGAATTAGGGTTGGAGATAGCTCTGGGATGAAGAATTTATATTGCAATTTTTTAACAATCATTTAACTATCATGACCTGTCAAATGGCAGGTAAACGTGTAAGAAAAGTGGACGAGGATTATTGAAAACTAGATCATGCCTAAATTATGGCAACAACGTTGAATGGGAAATTTATAATTAAAGTATAGTAAATGATCATTTAGACTTTGGTAAATTTTCTGTCAATATCTCGAAGACTTTTGAAATAACATTAGGTATGTCATAGTAATTTCAGTAATTTCAAACTCACTGTCGTCTCTATACATATATACGAAGTATTTAATTGCTGAGTTGATCAACTATCCAGAATGAAAAATAGAAATTGAGAGTGCTCGGTATTCAAATTTAAAAAATACATATATACATCTATTTACTTAGTATATACCTCCATGTATTCTACACCCAGCAAAACATAATCTGCAAATTTTTGATAGGAATGAAAATGATTCTCAAATTTACTGAATAATTTAGAAAAATGATATTACCAATATGAAAAGCCAATTTACATATTTGCTAAATTGACAATTTTCGTGTCACTTATTTCCATCCCATTTCATTAATATACAAAATACGTTCACCATTTTCCCATTCGTTTTTTAAACACCATCCTTCATGGTGCCAATTTGGGTGCCAATTTTAACCCTTTGTACTCGACGATTTTTTGACTAAAGAAGAGTAGGAGTTCAAAGATTTCCTGCTATAAAACTGAGGATATTTTTTTGAGCAGTAGAGAAGGAATCGTATGTCAATTAGCACGTAGAATTATTAGATCTCGATACCTCGCACACCGTTACATTACCTGAAATTTGACATATTAATAAATATCGATCTTCGAAATTTTATCAAATGGCGACTAAAGGGCGCTTCTCGAGTGCAAGGGTTAAATTTCCATAGATCGACTCGAATACTTTTAAGAAACTTATAATTCCCTCGAATCCCTCTATGAGTATAGATTTTAGATCTAATAATATTTTTCTCGGTAATAAATTTTGAAATAGGAAAATTTCAAAGATGTTAACATGTTTGTCGAACAGCAGGTGGATGGTGGCGGGGAAGGCCGACCCGGAAATGCCGAAGAGGATGTACATCCACCCGGATTCGCCGAGCAGCGGTGAGCAATGGATGCAGAAGGTCGTGAGCTTCCACAAGCTGAAACTCACTAACAACATCAGCGACAAGCACGGCTTTGTAAGTACTGTACGTAACGCCAACCAAACAATTACTTACTTACTAGCCTGTAAGTTGGAGCTCCGAGTCTCGCAATTAATCGCTAACGTTTGCCCGGCTAACGACCTAACGATCGGCCGATTAAAAGCTCGTTAGGCCGCGTGCACGCGGCACTCTCCGTCCTCGACGATGACCACTTACAACTACACGCCTGTTTCGCCAATTTTCTACGATCTATATCAGCGTTCGAGTTCATTACAAAGAAATCCTTTTCGTTTCGTTAAGAAGTAACGGAAGAACGTATGCAGCCTAGTTAGACACTCCGGAAAGAAATCTGACAGTGTGACACGCGATAGCGATGAACCCTCTATAACCCCATTTTCTACTGCTCGCGAGGGAAGAGTTTGGTCTAGATGTTACCATTTATAGTTCGTATCGATAAACCGATACCTGTGAGATGGAGAACATGATCAGTCTCCAATTTACTGACTTTAGAGGATTAAGTGAATCCTCTCTAAGTTCATTTTCGTTTCCTTTTGCTCGTGTCGAGAAAGCTAGGTCTAAAAATTGCCATTTAGAGTTTGTATCATTGCACTGGTGTTTATATTAGACAGAATATCATCTATCCCCAAAGGACTGACCCTAGACTCACTGAATCATCTCTAACTGCATTTTCCTTTGCTCTCGATGGAAAAGCTAGGTCTAAAAATTGCCATTTAGAACTTGGGTCACTGTAGGCACTGTTCTCTATAGGACATAAAACAGTATTAATTATCGATTGATTGACCCTAAACTCACTGAATCCTCTCTAACTACATTTTCCTTTGCTCGCGATGAAAAAGCTAGGTCTAAAAATTGCCATTTAGAGTTCTTGTCATTGTACTGGTATCTGTAAAACATAGAACAGTATTACTTATCGATTGTTTGACTCTAGACTCACTGAATCCTCCTTAACTTCATTTCCCATTGCTCGCGATGGAAAAGCTAGGTCTAAAAATTGCCATTTAGAATTCGTGTCATTGTACTGATATCTATAGAATATAGAACGGTATTACATATCGATTGATTGACTCTAAACTCACTGAATCATCCTTAACTTCCTTTCCCTTTGCTCGCGATGGAAAAGCTAGGTCTAAAAATTGCCATTACCAATTTGTGTCATTGAACTGGTGTTTATATGACACAGAACATCATCTATCCCCAATTGACTGACCCTAGACTCACTGAATCCTCCTTAACTGCATTTTCCTTTGCTCGTGATGAAAAGCTAGGTCCAAAAATTGCCATTTAGAGTTTGCGTCATTGTACTCGCGTCCATACGACATAGAACATCATCATTCTCTAATTGACTGACCCTAAAATCCCCGAACTCTCTCTAAGTCACCAATTGACAGACTCTAGGCTTCCCTAACCCTCTATAACTCTATTTTCCTTTGGTCGCGATGAAAAAGTTAGGTCTGAAAGTTGGCATTTATACTTTGTATCGCTGTACTAGTATATATGTGACATAGAACATCGCCAATCCTCAATTGACTGACCCCAGACTCACTGGATCCTGCCTAAATCACCAATTGTTTCATCGAACCTTCTCTAACCCCATTTTTCTAACTCGCTATGAAAAAGTTAGGATTCTAATTACTATATACACGTTATCTCGTATCTACCGACATCCGTAAGATCCGAAACCTCACCCATCATCGGTTAATCGAGCCCAGAGTCACGATTATTCCCCAACAAAGAAATCAACGGTATCGGTCTCTAATCTCTGTCAATGTACCATCCGAAACTTGCACCCTGGAAGGAAGGAAAGCCACATTTGCCGTCTCGGTATAAAAATCGGAGGAGCACTGGCCGTTAACCTTACCCCGAGGATTCCTCTGTCCGTAATCCCCGAGGATTAAGTTATCGCGATGGATTTCGGCGTCAAGTAGTTGCAGCAGCCGGTGCCCCGGTGGTGGCCCGTCCGCTCCTCTCTATTAGCCTCCCCCCTGGCCTCTGGCAGCCCCCGGTTACATAGTGGTCTCTCCATCGTTTTCTGTGAGAAGACGACGAAGAGGGGGCCCCGGTCTGCGGAAGCCAGCGTCGAAGCAAAGAAGCCTGGTTCTTTCAGCGGCCTCCTCCTCCGCCCCTCTCTGGGACGCGGACGCTGCACCGTTCTCCTTTTTTGCGAATCCTTTTTGCGGCAGTCCGTGTCGGCGTCCTTTGAAGGATCCTGCATCGCTGGCTCGTGAAATCTAGTCCTCCAGCCGGGGCCCAGAGCGATGTCAATGGCTGGCACAGCCCGACCTTTGTTACGACCAAGCAGCCTTTCTCTTCCTCCTCCAACCACCTCGTCCTCCGCCACCTCCTCATCCTCCTGCTGCCGCCTCGTCCTCTGCTCTTCTTCGTCCTGGCCTTCTCCGCGCTGCTGGAACACCGCGTGCCAATCGCGCGGTACGCCACCGTTGCTCCCTCTTCCTCCGGCCCCTTCCATTCTTTGCCCGAGCTCCCCTGGGCCCGGATGGGGTTGAAGGGACGAGCAGTCGCAAGGTAACCACCGTGTTAGCCACGGTTCACCTGCGTCCTCTAGCCCCTCAGCCTGTGCACGAGCCCAGAAAATGCCAAGGGCTTCCACCAGGGCTGCCCAGCGCCGGCCAGCCGGCTCAACCCTTTCCGCATTCGGGGAACATTCGATCGGGATTCTCGTCGCTCAAGATCGCTTTGGTCCCGAGGATGTGGGGCGGAAGATCCGCTGCGGCTTTCACGCCATCGTCAGCTGGCGGATCTCTATCTTCCCGACGCTGCAGCGCCCTCTACGCGGCTTCACCCCCGTTTCAGAAGAGCTGTATAGGTTATGGTTAAATGTAGCGTGTATCAGGTACTATGCCGGTGGTTTTGAACTCAAGAATGAGAGAATCTGGGCCACCAAGTGCGGTTTTTCAGAGTTTGAGAACGGGGGAGTGTCAATTGGGTATGTTGACAGAGGCTTGGCGAAATTTGCAGAATTTTGCGCTATGACGATAGTTGGGTACAGGATTTATACAGAAAGGAGACCTTTGGGAACTTAGGGGTACGTGAACATAATTGGACGGTGACATCGTGATGCTGATGTAATTATTTTTCGATACACAGACACGTCACGATTAGCTCGATCCTCCAGCAATGTACATTTCGAAGTTTAGTCCTTTCTCTTTCCAAAATTCCATATTATTATTTTAAAAACAGGACACTATTGTTGTACTCTATAATAGCATGTGCATCCAGTTGTTTGTAGCGAAACAAAGTTCACTTATCCAAAATGGCGAATGTCTAAGCACCTAGTATTAATTCCTAGATTCAGTTAATATCTTTAGACATCTCTTTCTACATTTCACAATTATGCTTCATAGAATCCACATGAGTCATAGCGAGCAACTGGATAACTCTATCCTTCTGTCAAGAAGGCAAACTCTGAGTGCATACACGGATTATGTGATCAAGAACATAAGTAGCATGTAATAGAAAGCAAAGATTGTTTAGAGCTATCTAAGACAGGTCTAAATGTCAAACCAAGCCTATACCAATGAACCAAAAATTCTCCAGTTACCCTAACTACCTGAATATCAATTTCTAGTTTTAGGAAAATATTCCTAACACCTGTCAATTCCATTAATTTTCTAAAAATTGTCATGTGCTTATCACATGCATGTCAAGTCAGTTCCAATACTTTCACGAATTATCCTCGATTCGCAACTTACTCAGAATAAGATGAGTTAGGGTACCAAGGTGCGTGGACGAGAAACCTCGACTTGACTCCCGAGTCTGCCTAATTTCCCTGGCCCATGAGCCAGCGCGGTCAGGTCGGCGGAAAGCCGGGAAATTAGCGCGAACAGCACTCTGGACCGCTCTAGGGAGCAGATAGATCCGTAATCCCCGGCTCAAGTCGGCGGCCCTTTGTCGGGAAAATCCCGTGGCGGCAAACAAAAATGAGACACTCGACTCGGCTCGAGTCCTTCGAGATGGCTTCCTCGAGTGCCGGCTCGAGCCCTCTGGCACACGAGCAAACACAGCTCGGGCTGAAGGACCAGGAGGTCAGCAAACACCGGGAAAAACGGCCAGCCTAGGCTCCTGTTGCTCCCGTTTTCTTTCTTCCCGCGGACCATCCTTACCCCCCAATTCGGCCTTCGACCCGCGTGGGAACCTTCGGACCAAGTCTTACCTCTCAGAACCGTGTTTTCGGGGTTAATGGATTCCGGATTTGGTCAATTCGACGTGGAAAACGCGATGAAGTTTGTCCCCATCCCAGGCAGCCTGAAGGACTCCTTTGTTAGCCTGGGTTCCTTCGTGTCTTCTTCAGACGATGAATCATGCGTGTTTCTTTTTTCCCAAATATTCGAATATGACGATTTATTGGGCTTTTATTTTGTGAAATGTAAATATCTGGTTTTTAAAGAATCGATACCGAAGATAGCATGGTCTACATGATTATTTCTAAAAGTGTCATTAAAAATTTCGAATTTTATTATCGTAATCATTCATCTTTGTGGTTCTTCTGATATACCTAATCAATTTTTCAACGTCTCTTATCATTCCACAACTTTCCAAAATCTTTATCAACTGCTTTGTGTAGTACTAACCTTCCTCTACAAAATCAAATTTGATTTATAATCATACGATGTTTTTCTGCCGAGATATAGCTATTATTCTGAAGTTACTCGAAGAACACTAAAAGTTATTAAGCGTGCTGTCATTTTGTATTGTATATATAGGGTGGGTCACTAAATACTGTCTTCTAGGTCAGTTCTAATTCAGATTGCAATTTTATCGTTGTCAGGAAAACCGGTTAATTTTTTAATACAAATAGATTAACACTGTTTCTCTAAAGACTGTCAAGCTGCATAGACTTATGTTACAAAAAACATGCGATTACTATTAAGAAAGACATTAATGACTTTCAGATGACCTTTACACCTCCACACACAAGGAAACTAGGCCTTCTAAACCATTCAAATCCGCGTTAAAAATTTTTCACAGCACCTAATAGTAAAGACGTGAACGTAATTGACAGTATTTAGCGACCCGCCCTGTGTAATGTGACATTTACGTGTCACAAACCAGTGATTCCTGTGCTAAGGGATTTAGGGTAGTATTCTGAACGGCAACACACCAAAGCTCGTTCCTCGGAGAGCACGGGGATGAACCGTGCCCGAGTCGAGAGGCGGAGGAAGCACGCAGAAGCAACAGAAGCCCGGGTGTCGCGGGTTTTCCCTCGATTTAGTCGTTCTCCGCGCCACTTGACCCGCTGCCTTTATCAAGAATACTTGATCTCCGCGTTTAATCCGCGCCGCGAGCAGGCATCCGTCGTCCTTTCAGCCGGGATCGGCCAACCGCTGTCATAAAGAAGATCCGGCGAGTCCTCGTTTTCGAGTGCTCCGACAAAAGCGCAGCTTCTCCACGCCTCGCGTCGATATCTCCGTTCTTCTCGCGGATATCGACTTCCCTGTCGCTTCGTCCTCCATTTCTGTACCCCCTGACGATCGAACCTGCTTCGATACCTTCGCGATCTGGCATCGATCGGTTTGACAGAATCTTGCCCTTGTCAAACATCTCGCGATTCACATAGACCTGTGATCGGTTTCTACCTCGATCCTTAACTCGACATTTAGTCATCATTTTTCATTTAAATAGAATCTTCTTTAACCCTGTCATGATTGGGACCTAGTTAGTTCGTACTTGGGAAATTAGATAGTTCCAAATTCCACACAGAGTTTGAATTTATCTTCGTACCTTTTGAGCAATGATATATGTATTTACGAAACGTGTTCAGCATCTCGTGTGATGTATTTAAATTATATTGAAATGGGTGGAATTGACAGGATCTTGGGTTGGGCCCAGGGTGAAACGCATACCTTCCTTTTCCTTTCGTTCCTTTTAGCACCACCGTCACCATAGGAGGACCCCCTACCTCCCCACAGGGTTAATAGTCGATTGACAGAACGGGAAGTCTGTCAATAATAAAGTGGTTAATAAACATTTTGTGCTTCTTCGATTTAGACTCCTTTCATAGATAAATGATGTATGAAATTGTTTGACAGTCTGTACCCCTTCTTGATGTCAATTTGGACTTCCAGTTTTGTACGTCCTGAGTCAGAAAAGTAGCTAAAGTTGACAGAAAATTGCTCAGCTGATGACAGGTAATGTTGTTCTTTGAAAGACACCGATATTTCGAAAAACTTGACTGAAACTAGCTTGACAGCAAGGTGTTGAATTAGGTAAGAAGCCTCTGCACTGATTAGCCTAAGTAGCTCAGGGTGTAGAGTTTGCCTCGTCTCGGAAAATTTTTCACCAGCAGCGCGATCTATCAACTTCAGCTGCGAAAATTATTTAAAAACTGCTCGTGAAACCGCTTCTCCCGGCTCCGAGGGAAAATATCAGGTTCCGGAAAGGCACGTCAAACGTTGACGGAAACTTGCAGAAGGGAAGCGGGAAAAAAGGCCATGGGGAGGACAGAGGGGAAAATAAGAAGAGAGAAAGAGAGAGTAAAGGACAGGGAAAAAATAGAATCAGGCAGAAGTCCAATCGGAGTTGGCCGGAAAATCAGTTTTAATGTCCATTTCCCGGAGCTTCGGGCCGGGATCCTTTTTCCAATATCCCGAAAATTAAAACGGGAAACAATCAGCGCGGACGAACGAATCGAGCGAAACTGGATCAAACGTGCCTCGCAGCTTTAATTATCCAGCGTGTCCAGCACGCTGGCGCGCGCGAGCGAGCGAGCGTACGCGGCCAATTGCACGCTCCCGTTTCTCCCTGCTGTGATTTGCTTAGCGTGTACCTGCACACCTGTAGTCCGCCTGGCCGCCGACATGTCGCTTAGCCTTCCATTACCCACCCCCTGCGCCACCCTCGCGCTTCATTTTTCCCATTTCACCCGCGCTGCCTCGCGATGGAAATTGTTTCGAGCGCGGACGAGCCGCCACGAGCGGAAAAAATTCACGGGAATATTATACACTGGTCGTCCGAGGGGGTGGGTAAGAAACGGGGATTCGTTTCGGTTCGGGTCGGGGGTGCGTTTGTGATCCGGGACTAGTCGGGCTGGGATATTGGAAGATAATTACTATTTTTTCTTCCCGTTAGTGCTTTTTTGGAGAGTATAAATCGCATGGGGTTCCCATGCTTGATATAATACGGGGGTGAGATAGCTTCGTGTATGCGAAATTCGCATAAATTCGGGGAACTGAGGTAGATTTTTTTATTTGAATTTATTCCTCTGACTAGAATTGAATATTTGTATTCTTTGATTAGGTTTTGGAATTATTGTATTTTATAGATAGGGATGAGTATATAACAGGGATGAATATAACACAGGGATGAGAAGCTTTGTGTATGGAAAATTCGCATAAATTCGGGGAACTGAGGTAGATTTTTTTATTTGAATTTATTCCTCTGACTAGAATTGAATATTTGTATTCTTTGATTAGGTTTTGGAATTATTGTATTTTATAGTGCAGGGATGAGTATATAGCAGGGATGAGAAGCTTCGTGTATGCGAAATTCGCATAAATTCGGGGAACTGAGGTAGATTTTTTTATTTGAAATTATTCCTCTGACTAGAATTGAATATTTTTATTCTTCGATTAGGTTTTGGAATTATTGTATTTTATAGTGCAGGGATGAGTATATAGCAGGGATGAGAAGCTTCGTGTATGCGAAATTCGCATAAATTCGGGGAACTGAGAGAGATTTTTTTATTTGAAATTATTCCTCTAATTGGAATTGAGTATTTGTATTCTTTGATTAGGTTTTGGAATTATTGTATTTTATAGATAGGGATGAGTATATAACAGGGATGAATATAACACAGGGATGAGAAGCTTTGTGTATGGAAAATTCGCATAAATTCGGGGAACTGAGGTAGATTTTTTTATTTGAAATTATTCCTCTAACTAGAATTGAATATTTTTATTCTTTGATTAGGTTTTGGAATTATTGTATTTTATAGTGCAGGGATGAATATAACACAGGGATGAGAAGCTTTGTGTATGGAAAATTCGCATAAATTCGGGGAACTGAGGTAGATTTTTTTATTTGAAATTATTCCTCTAACTAGAATTGAATATTTTTATTCTTTGATTAGGTTTTGGAATTATTGTATTTTATAGTGCAGGGATGAGTATATAGCAGGGATGAGAAGCTTCGTGTATACAAAATTCGCATAAATTCTTGGAACTGAGGTAGATTTTTTTATTTAAAATTATTCCTCTAATTGGAATTGAATATTTGTATTTTTTGATTAGGTTTTGGAATTATTGTATTTTATAGTGCAGGGATGAGTATATAGCAGGGATGAGAAGCTTCGTGTATGCAAAATTCGCATAAATTCTTGGAACTGAGGTAGATTTTTTTATTTGAAATTATTCCTCTAACTAGAATTGAATATTTTTATTCTTCGATTAGGTTTTGGAATTATTGTATTTTATAGTGCAGGGATGAGTATATAGCAGGGATGAGAAGCTTCGTGTATGCGAAATTCGCATAAATTCGGGGAACTGAGAGAGATTTTTTTATTTGAAATTATTCCTCTAATTGGAATTGAGTATTTGTATTCTTTGATTAGGTTTTGGAATTATTGTATTTTATAGATAGGGATGAGTATATAACAGGGATGAATATAACACAGGGATGAGAAGCTTTGTGTATGGAAAATTCGCATAAATTCGGGGAACTGTGGTAGATTTTTTTATTTGAAATTATTCCTCTAACTAGAATTGAATATTTTTATTCTTCGATACGTTAGGTTTTGGAATTATTGTTGTTTATAGCATAGGGGGTTAATGTTACCCCTTGACATTCGCCATTTAGAAGATTTGTAAAAATTAATAAGGGAGTGCTGAATTGAATAATAGTGTAAGATACAGGAAATATCGGAATAAAGGCCAGGTATAATTTTTTAAAATTGAATATATGTACCTTTTGGATGCATAAGGTTTTGGAATTATTTTATAGTGCAGGGGGTTAATGTTACCCCTTGGCACACACCCCCACAAAATTTGTAAAAATTAATAACGGAGTTTTGAATTAAATAGTAGGGTAAAGGTGAACGAAATATCGAAATAAAGTCCAGATATAATTTTTTAAAATTGAATATATGTAATTTTCGGATGCTTAAGGTTTCGGAATTATTTTATAATGCAGAGAATTAATGTTACCCCTCGATATCTGCCACTCAGAAAATTTGTAAAAATTAATAACGGAGTTTTGAATTAAATACTAGGGTATAGATACACGAAATATTGGAATAAGGTCCAGAAATAATTTTTTAAAATTGAATATATGTACTTTTTCACTACGTTAGGTTTTGGAATTATTTTATACTGCAAGGGATTAACGTTAACCCTTCACTCTCGCCACTTAGAAAAATTGCAAAAATGAAGAAAGAAATGTCAAATTAAATAGTAGTGCAGAGATACCTGAAATATCGGAATAAAATAATTCTACAATCTAATTTATATAGATGATTGTAGATGAATAGGATAAGATTGTACGTCGAGGAAGGTTGAGAAACCCTGTCCTGGTGTGGAGATTTTATAAATAATTTCGCTCGTTTTCGAATGGAATTGACTACACCACGATCGGTTATGGTCTTGTTATTTTAATTTGAGACATAAAAATGGATAAAAATCAAATCGGTATAATGGCACACTGGAAGTGCCATAATAGCTTAATGGATAGTAAATAATAGCAGTAAAATCTGGAAAAATGTGAGCCGAGAAAGCTATAGCTTCCACGACCCTTCACGCTATACAGGGTTAAGGTGTGTTCATATTTCTATGCTTATTTATACCGAGTTCCATTATACAGGGTGAGTCACGTGACATGTCCACGGAGTCTCGTGTTTCACAAAAGAATTGACGTAGACACAACGATTCGTCGGTGAAATGACTTTTTATACTACTTACTTATCCAGGAGACATTAACAATAACCGATCCAACTCGTTCTCAGTTTCTCGCATCAACCCCCATGAAAATAAATTACACTCTCCTGAACGTATATCAACAAGCGAAAAATTAGTATAATCTTATCACGCTTAGGACAAGTATATAATAACTAATTAAAATAAATTAACACTAGGATGTACACCTTCTCGCAATTAAATCCGAACTTAATTAAATATTCACACCTCCCCTATATATAGATCAACGTTTAAAAATCTCATTCGTGGCCGAGTCACGTGACTCACCCCGTACAGTCAGCGGGAAAAGTTTTTCCGACGATGGCGAGTGCTCAGACACGACATTGCAGCCAGAAAGCTCGAGCCAGCCGAGAGGGTTGAGGGTTGAAGTCCGACAGCGAACCTAACTACTAACATATTCCTCCGAGACCTTGATCCCTATTCCGTCACGTTCTCGAAACGCGAACTCGCGAAAACGGGAAAAGGGTAAAAAGGACAGGGAATGATCCCCGACAAGAGCGTGCAAGAAGCGCCAACCCCACGATCTCCATCTTCCCACCACCAAGGAGCTGCAGCCACACCCTTCGCCCCAGAC
The DNA here is from genome assembly GCF_001483705.2 of Eufriesea mexicana. Taxonomy (NCBI): domain Eukaryota; kingdom Metazoa; phylum Arthropoda; class Insecta; order Hymenoptera; family Apidae; genus Eufriesea; species Eufriesea mexicana. The sequence goes on along the minus strand of NW_016909336.1, from coordinate 542,983 downwards.
AAACCTGCCTCCCGCGGCGACAAAGAGTGCGCGTTAATTGAACAAAAATCCTCATCAACATCCCCTATTCTTGCCCCCCGAAAACCCGTCTCCCACGCGCCGATAACAACATCCCTAATGTGCCCGGATGGAAAAATACAACGGAGAGAGGCCGAACAGCGAATTACTTTTCGACGAACAACAACCCGACCGCTTTTTTCCGCGTTGCGTGCACGCACCCACGCGGCCGGCGCGCGCGCGCCCACGCACACCAGCCCCTGTCTCATTACGGAATCGCGTGCGCGTCGAGGCGTCGTGCGTGTGAGCTTCGACCGTGGTCGGGGGCCATTTTGCTGTTCGCCGCGCGACGAACACCGATCCGATTCGTGTTCCGCGCACTCGCGTGTCCTGCACTCGCGAGCGTGTTGCACGCGCCATTGCTGCACCACTCCCACCCCTGCGCCCTCTCGCGCTCCACGCGACCGTGGAAATTCGGCTGACCTGAGGGACTTTCCCTGGGTTTTCCTCGGGATCCCGGGGGTTCCGGTGCCCTCTCGAGGGAGTGGGAATCGAGACGATTGTCAGTGACGAATCGGGGCTGGTTTCTTGGCTGGGTCGAAATTGACCCCTTCAGGGATATTCTCACGTACGGTGGTAGTGTACTGTACGGTTTTCTTTTTTTTAAATGTCATGGTTATAATTGATAGGGAAATTAGAATTAGTGGGAGAATTATTTGTGATTGGAAAAGCATGTCTGTGATTAGTATGTCGATGCTGCATAATCACTGCTGCGAATTTTGAAAGGAAAATTGGAATTAGAATAAGGAGGTTGTTTATTATTGAAAATGGACGTCTGTGATTAGTTACTGCTGTGAAATCATGTTGACATTAACTTGGAAGATTTCGTCCCTGAAAAGGTTGGCATCGGCCATATTGTTAATAGCGAATGCTGTATTTATAGGAATATAGTAAATATTTATTTAGCAATATTATTGGATAGGGTAAAAATTGTCGATGAAATATATTTAATTATATTCACATTTTCATTTTCTGTTATTAGTATAATCAATGCTTCATAATCACTGCTATGAAAAAATGATCATTTCAGCTTGAAAGTTTGTTGAAAATTTCAGCTTACCATATTGTTAGTAATGGATTATATAATAATATAGTAAATATTTATTTAACAATATTACTGTATTCAATAAAATTCCCAAATTCTCTCGAATTCTTAATTACAGCTATATGCAATATTCGTATTTTCCGAATTAAAAAATTATTCGTCAAAAATTGTCCAAAAGTAGCTGCAATAAAACACGAAAGGTATCTAAGCTAAAGCTAACCTATAAAAATTCAAAATCGAAGCTTCTTCCAAAATGGCCACCGTCTGCCAAGTCTCGTGTCTAATTATTAATTTAAAAATTGATATAACGGTTTAAATTCTCCCTAAATGTTTATGAGTTGTATAATTATTGTAAATGGTACTAGAAGCACAGTGTCGTGTCATACCTTCTCAATCGTGTCATGGCGTTCAAATTTGAAAGGAATGGAGCGAGCAACTCCTAGTTGGGTGGATCATCGGGTAGAAATTTTCCGAAATGTCATCAATCGCGTTTGAAGAGCGACGCCGTCGCGGGAAGGGCTCGCCCTCTATCGCAGACGTCGCTGAATCGTTTGCCATGACCACATTCGGCACGCACTCCTGCAGATTTCCCTCGGGGACGCCTCTCTCCGGTAACGATCGCGCGCGCGAATTCTGCGGCAGATTCTAGCCGGAACAAGGGGGTGGCGAAGGGGTGGTTTTCACGAGGGCTCGTTCACACGTTCCTTTCTGCCTCCGCTGAATTTGCGCGTCCCTCGTTCTGATTATCCGGGGATAAAAGCCTCCTTGTCCTTTCTCCTACTCGCCCATCTTTCCAAAATTCTTGCCCCTCTATCCAATCGTCATTTTTCGTAAATTAATCATCTTATTTATATCGGAATATTAGCTACGAGTGTTGATCCTAATTTTGTCCTAATTTTGTTTGGATAAATTTAAAATTCCCAATTCGTTCGTAATCCGTACGCCATGAGCTAACCTAACCTAACCTAACACCATATATATTAGATTGTTTGGAAAATAATTTTCTTTTTCTTCTTTTTCGAGAAAAAAATACAATTTTCTTATAATATGTAATATTGAATTATATCATGAATTATGTCAATATGTATATAATATATTGACATAATTTATATATAATGTCAATATGTACATCTCGGTCTAATAATTTCTAACATATTTCTGGTAGTAGCATGATTCTTCTCTTCATAAAATAAAAATTCTGATAGTTGCTTACAAGAAGCCAGTCCAATTGACTTTTGACATCTTCTTTTGAAGTGAATCTCTTATAGTTCAACAATTTTTGATATTGATAGTACATTTATAAAACTAACCTCCCTTTCTATAATAGAATAAAATTTAATTTATAATCCATACAATTTTATTTCTTCTCAAGACATGTCATTTTGAAATTGCACCTAGGAAATAGATTGTAGGTACTATAACTTAGACCTGTATTTAATTAGGTCCACTCTTCCTATACCAAAAAATTCCAACACTGCTCTATGAAGAATCAAATAAATAAAATTCAGACATCTTCATTTTAAAATAAATAATATCCTATCGCTCGACAAATTTTAATACTGATAGTACAATCTATAAAACTAAGCTCCCTTTCTATAATAGAATAAAAATTAATTTATAATCCATACAATTTTATTTCTTCGCAAGACATGTCACTTTCAACTCACTCCGAAGAAATAGATTGTAGATACTATAATTCATACCTGTATTTAATTAAGTCCTTTCTTCCTCCACCAAACAATTCCCACACAGCTGTATAAAGAATCAAATACATAAAAATCACCAATGAATTTCGAAGCAGTTTTTCCATGTACAATCTGACGATGCTCCCAGCAGGCATGCACACGTAGCGCACACACGAATCACGCTACACTGGTAGCTTTCAGACGAAGTTACGCTGAAACGTGGTAGTGAGCTATCTGGCGCGGATGTTGGGTTAAAGAGAGTAAATAAAACGCGTGCTTAGACGCATAAAACAAGAAGCTACTAAAACGCGTCACGCTCCAAGGATCCCTCTAACAAGATTGTTACTCCACGTCAGAGGCTCCTCGCAATCCGCTGCGTGGAGCACGTCGATCCTCGGCAAACTTCATCGACGAGTCGAAGTTAGAAACGCGTCGGATCCTCGCGTCTAGGCACAAAGATGCCGTACAAATGGCTTCCCAAGACGGCTGGCAAAAAAGGCTAGAGTCTGACCTACGAACGCTCCCCTCTCAGCCGCGAGATCCACCCAGTCGGCTCTGATCGCCATTCCAGATCCCTGGGACGCATCGATCATCGTACCCACCACGTGGAGCTGCTTGGCCTAACCTCGTCCTAGGTCCCATAGTCGATGAACGATCGCCTATGGCGTATCAAGGCATCATCGCGTCGGCCGATTCAGTGCCGGGCAATTTGCGTTCGTCGAGCGAGAAACGGGCGTGGAATCCGGTCCGTGGTGGCTGCTGATCGTTCTAATAAATGGGATAATGACATAACGGGTACGCCACGGACGCGAGGGGGTCAGGTCCGCGTAATTATTGCGTTTGCTCGACATCGTGGTTCCCTACGCCCTCGTTTCCTCGCGATCCCGTTGTTGTTTGGTCAAATAAGCGGAACCTGAGAGTTGTTTAGGCTCCCTTTCGATGGAGCGAGAGATCCATTCGCATTCTCCTTTTCGATGATGGCGGGTAATCGACGAGACTTCGATTTGGAGCTCTTGAGTACTCTTGGGTGGTCTTGGGAGCTTTTGGGAGCTTTCGGGTGCTCTTGGGTGCTCTTAGGTGCTCTTGGGTGCGCCTCGTTTTGGAGTGTAGACTGTGCCTAGTGCGGATTTGCGAATCGAAGATGGCACGCAGTTACTAGTCCTCGATGTGGAGCTTCCTCTGACTGCGGTCTAACAACAGCCTCTCTTGGGTGCTCTTGGGTGCTGTTTGACGTGCTTAATTTAGGAGCATAGATTCTACTTAGTGCAGATTAGCGAATCAAAGATGACACGCAGGTATTAGTCTTCGGTTTGGAAACTTCCCCTGTCTGCCATTCAAATTCCTGTACCATTGGGTGCTCTTGGGTGCTCTTGGGTGCGCCTAGTTTAGGACGTAGACTGTGTCTAGTGCAGATTAGCGAATCAAAGATGACACACAGTTAGTAGTCTTCGATTTCGAGCTTCCTCTATTTGTAATCCAACTACCTGAGCCCTTGGATGCTCTTGGGTGCTCTTGGTTGCTTTTGGGTTCTCTTGAGTGCGTCTAATCTAGAAGCGTAGATGTGCCTAGTACATATTAGCGAATCGAAGATGACACACAATTAGTAGTCTTCGATTTCGAGCTTCCTCTATTTGTGATCCAACTACCTGAGTCCCTGGATGCTCTTGGGTGCTCTTGATTGCTTTTGGGTTCTCTTGGGTGCGTCTAATCTAGAAGCGTAGATGTGCCTAGTACATATTAGCGAATCGAAGATGACACGCAATTACTAGTCTTTGATTTTGAGCTTCCTTTGACTACGAACTAACTGCCTGTGCAGTTGGGTGCTCTTGGGTGTGCCTAGTATAGGAACGTAGACTTTGCCTAGTGCAGATTAACGAATCAAATATGACACGCAGCTACCAGTCTTCGATATAGAGCATCCTCTGACTGAGATCCAACTACTGCCCCTCTTGGGTGCGCCTAGTGTCTAGTTTATTAGCGTAGACTCTGTCTAGCGTAGAACAGCGAATCGAGGATGACACGCAGTTACTGTTAGACTGACACGTGTATTTATTCGAACAGACAGTTGCTGCATGTCGGGATACTCAAAGTGCAACTGTGCGGTCTGTCATACCAAACGCCAGTAGACAATAGCCGAGGCTTACTCGTGGCTCTTTGGAGTGTCTTGGGTAGGGTCAGTGAAAAGGTGACTGCAGTGATCGCAGCTTCGCGATCTTTCTCTTCCTCCTATAATTTTCTCTCGCTCGTCTTTCACCAGTTATTGTACTACCTATTACGCGAGATGCCCATGTTGCATTAATCTCTCGTCCTTCGCGATAAATCATTACGAACCGAGCGTAAACGCTACTTCGTGCAACGTGAACCGGTGAACTAGATGGCAGCACTCGCGGTCAGCGAATAATGATAGGACACGTGGAAAAGTAGCTTCCTGGAACATCCGATAGGCGGTCTCCGATCAGACATTGTAACACGAGTCTGTCTAAACGTCTCTATATTTACCTGGGACTGCTCGCGATAATTATTTCCAGCTATCGATCCGAGACATGCTCGTAAAACATCTGCAACCACTCGCGTTTATAATCATCTTGCTGTCCGAGGGCAGCCATTTTATCGAGCCGCTGATTTAAATGCACCGCGTGGTTCGGCAAAAAGCCCGCGCCTTGCTCCGACCTAACGACACAATTAAAATTACCACATAAACCCCGTACAATTATCGCAAACGACCTCTCCCATAATCTCAGAAGACGCGTCTCGAGCAGATCCCTGAAGTCAGCTCGTCACAGTGGTATCGCGCGAGCGCGCCAGGTGGGCGTAATAAAATTAAACCCGACGTATTCACAGGCGAACACGATCGGTTTTCCAAGCGGGTAAGAGGCGCGTGTAGGCAGATCGAACCGCGTTAATTCCGCGATAAAATTGCTCCGCCGACCCGTTTCATTATCTGCTGTTTAGCGCCTACTCCTCCGGCTCTAACAGCCCTTGCCGTCCATTGCGGTGACTGATTACGATCTTTATAGCGCGCGGCCCGTTGGACTTCGTTAACCGGCGTCGCGGACACCGATGTCGTGCAATTATCCCCGCCGATAGCGGCCCACTCCGATTGTAATCGGCATTTTCGACGCAGCGCGGTTATTAGCATTACCCGTACGCCTCTTGCGCGCCGGTCTAATGAAATTGTTCCGCAAGAGGATACGCGATGCCACGCTCCCGATCGCTTCGCGTGCAACTCCGTCTTCCGACTTCCACGCGCGGTACAGTCCGTCGCGAATCTGCGCCGTTAGAGGTACCTTCCCTCGCCACCGCGAGCGCTGGCGTTGCTTCGCCGCGTCGGATAGAGGAACATTCGGTTCGTGGCGCTACTATCGCTGGTGCGTGGTACTCGAGGGTTGCGATATTTAGTGTCGCACTGTGTAGTACGAAAGAATACAATTTTCGAAGTTATACGCAGTACAATTCGTCGCGAATCTGCGTCGCGGAAGTTCGTATCCGCGCCACCACGAGCGCTAGTGTCGCGCCTCCGCGTTGGCACTGGAAATATTCGGTTCGTGGCGCTGCCATCGCTGATCCGTAGTACTCGATATTTTGTACAGTGATGTTTCGATATGCGAATGTCGCACTGTGTACCCCGAAAGAAACGAAATTTGAAAGTTACACGCAGTACAGTTCGTCGCGAATCTGCGTTGCGTAAGTTCCCTTTTTCGCCACCGCGAGCGTTAGCGTCGCATCACCGCATCGGTCCACGGATCATTCGGTCCGTGGCGCTGCGATCGCCGGCCCGCGTGGTACTCGACGGTACCAAAGAAACGTCTCGAGATACTGCGGAAGATGGTGTGACACTGTACACTCCGGGGGAAAAGAATTTTGAAAGTTACAGTAATTACACCGCTCCGGACTCGTAATTATTCTCGTCCGCGCCATATTCGGGAGTGCTTGGTGAATTTTTCACGTGAAACTTTGGTTTCGTAGATGGGACACTTACCTCCCGATATCGCGATAATATTTCAAAGTCGCGGCACGGGATTGGGCCCGACGTGGACTGAATTTCTCCGACATTTATCGGAATAACGGGCACTTTCGAGGTCCCAATTCGAGAGGGAGAGCCCCCGGAGCCAGGGACAGAGATGCTGAGAAAGCGGACCAGGATGCGTCCGTGGCCACCTCCGCGGGGCTGGCAATTTCTGGAAAACGATACTGGCCTCGGCGAATTGCACGTGTCGAATGCTAATGCGCGGCTGGCACCTGCGCGGCCGGCAATAAGAGCCGAACAAGGCGAAAGGCGGTTATTCATGAACTGCAGCCGCGCGCGCACGATCGACGGGGGACAACAGCGGCGGGGAGGAGGGAGGGCATGAAGGAAAAGAGGAAGGACGCTGTATATGCGGGCGCTGATTAACGACGCTTGCGGACGAGGGCTGTTGCAGCCTGGCGACACGGGGCTCGGCGTTAAAAGCGAGATACCCGGGGCCCGAGCCTGGCAATTTCATCGCGATGAACAATGTTCGTGGCCGCGAAGCATGCTTCGCGCCTGCGAACCGTGCTCACGCGCTAGCTTCCGATCTTTACGACCTGCTGCCGAGGACAGCCTCTGTTTTGCCTGATTTTATTCCGCGTTCCGATGCGAGCCGTTACGACTGATCCTGGGTTCCAGATTGATACAAGATCGCTTGCTGCAACGTTGTTAGGAAAATTGGCACGTCGATAATGGATCACGAGCCCTCTCTCCTCGAGTTAGGCCTAGTTCGACACAATGTTAGTATTTAAGGACTTTGTTGCGCTACGACTTGGGTGTTATCCTCTGCTGGGTGTACGCGAGATTGGTGATGATGGTTCTGGAGGTTTCTGAGGCTGAAGATTGATCATTGTCTTCGGCTGCATCCAAGTCTACCTAGGTTGTTCTCATCCCCTGTGTCTGATGTGCGTAGGCTTCGGTGATGCTATTTCTAGGGTTGGTGGAGGCTCAGTTAATCCTCTGTGTCAATATTGGGTCAGTGATGACAGGTCTGAACGTTTCTGAGGTTAATAGAAGATGGATCACTGTCTTGCACTGTGCTGAGGTCAGTGTAGGTTGTTCTCATCCCTTGTCTGATGTATGTAGGTTCTAATGACGTTATTTCTAGGTTTGATAGAGAATCAGTTAACGTTCTATGTCAATATTGAGTCAGTAATGACAGGTCTGAACGTTTCTGAGGTTAATAGAAGATGAATCACTGTCTTACACTGTGCTGAGGTCAGTGTAGGTTGTTCTCATCTCCTGTCTGATGTATGTAGGTTCTAATGACGTTATTTTTAGGTTTGATAGAGAATCAGTTAACGTTCTGTGTCAATATTGGGTCAGTGATGACAGGTCTGAACGTTTCTGAGGTTAGTAGAAGATGGATCACTGTCTTGCACTGTGCTGAGGTCAGTGTAGGTTGTTCTCATCCCTTGTCTGATGTATGTAGGTTCTAATGACGTTATTTCTAGGTTTGATAGAGAATCAGTTAATGTTCTATGTCAATATTGAGTCAGTAATGACAGGTCTGAACGTTTCTGAGGTTAATAGAAGATGAATCACTGTCTTGCACTGTGCTGAGGTCAGTGTAGGTTGTTTTCACCCCCTGTCTGATGTATGTAGGTTTCAATGACGTTATTTCTAAGTTTGATAGAGACTCAGTTAATGTTCTATGTCAATATTGAGTCAGTAATGACAGGTCTGAACGTTTCTGAGGTTAATAGAAGATGAATCACTGTCTTACACTGTGCTGAGGTCAGTGTAGGTTGTTCTCATCTCCTGTCTGATGTATGTAGGTTTCAATGACGTTATTTCTAAGTTTGATAGAGACTCAGTTAACGTTCTATGTCAATATTGAGTCAGTGATGACAGGTCTGAACGTTTCTGAGGTTAATAGAAGATGAATCACTGTCTTGCACTGTGCTGAGGTCAGTGTAGGTTGTTTTCACCCCCTGTCTGATGTATGTAGGTTTCAATGACGTTATTTCTAAGTTTGATAGAGACTCAGTTAACGTTCTATGTCAATATTGAGTCAGTAATGACAGGTCTGAACGTTTCTGAGGTTAATAGAAGATGGATCACTGTCTTGCACTGCGCTGAGGTCAGTGTAGGTTGTTCTCACCCCCTGTCTGATGTATGTAGGTTTCAATGACGTTATTTCTAAGTCTGATAGAGAATCAGTTAATGTTCTGTATCAATATTAGGATGCTGATGACAGTTCTGGGTGTTTCTGAGACTAATAGGATATGGATCAGTGTCTTGAACCTTGCTGAAGTCAGTCCAAGTTGTTCTCATACCTTGGAAATGTTATTTCTAGGATTGATAGAAGATTGATCAGTATTTTCAATCCTAGACGCTGTCATAATCAAACATAAACGTTGTCATCCTCGAATTGATCTATCTACACTTCGGCAATGACATTTTTAAGTTAACACTTATCAGTTTACACTTGATCTTCTTTAATCTTCTGACACTGGTGACGTTTCTAGAGATGACGAATGAAGCTAGCAAAATTCTGTCATCCACGCTTCAGTTGATGCATTATTTCCTGTATAATAGCACTATCAGCAATGTTCTACACTCGGTCCTCTTCTTCTCACCTATTTCAAACTTGGAATTAATTTTCAACTCCTCAGGACCCGAAATCACCTAATCTCTGTCAAATCCATTGACACAGCAGGCTTCTCTACCGTTCCAGAGACACAAGCTTGCAGGGACTTTTAGAAAATAAACTTTTCCCGCATCCATCAGGGACGTAGTCGTGGCACGACAGTCGAGTCGCTGCCTGATAACGCCAGCTGACATTCTAATTCACGATTTATAGCGGCGCGTGTCACCTGTCGCGTCGAACTTCTTCGGGCAGAGACGATGATCGACCGGGGCCAACAGCTGTCGCGGTTTTGCGCCGTTCTCGATCCCTGCCATCGCTGTCGGTCTTTCCAACTGGTTCACTTACGAATTCATCCAGACAAAAGGAGCGTCGGCGTGTGACAGCTGTCAGTCACCCGTCGTTTTCGAGGAGCACGGAGGAGGAGAGGGGGAGGCGAGGTAAAAGGGAGAACGTCGTTGTGCACGCGCCTTAAGCCCGCCGCGAGGTCAGTCTGACGGTTCCGTGTTCCCACTGTAATTTCGTGGCGTGCCTGGTGGTCTGCTGGACTTCCGCGGTGAGCTCGTCGAGATAAAGAGAGAGGCCAGGCTTCTGTCCGTCCGAGTCGCTTTCCACTGCAATTCCGAGGACGTCGGGGTCCGTTCTTCTCGAGTGTCGACTCTTCCATCACAAGTTTGGCAATCCTGACAGTTCTCCCGTTGCTTAAATTCGGCGTTGACAGTGTCTTGGACTGCGTGTGGTTCAGTGATTCGTCTGTGGTCAGTGTGCGCTGTTCCTTGGCCAGAATATGGTTGACCAGAATGATGGGATTGGGGTAAGTCATCTTTGGAGACGTGTATGGCTTTAGCGTTGACACGATAGTGAGAAAAGTTAGGAGAAAAGGGTCAATGCTCTTTGTAGGTTATGTCAAATGTATAACCCTTCGCACTCGAACTGTTACTGTCATTTAACGAATACTTGGCAACAACTAGATTAGAAGTAACTGTCAAAGTGGTTAACTCCATCTTCTTTGTTAATTTGACTTGAAATTTGTTTTTGTTTCGTGGAAGTGATCGATTCGATTCATATGTTGATTCAGTGACTCATATGTTCACGCGATACTAGGAAAAGTTAGCAGAAAAGGGTCAACGCTCTTTGTAGGTTGCGTCAAATGTATAACCCTTCGCATTCGAGCTATTACTGTCAATTACCGTTTGCTTTGATCTCTTAAAAGTTCGAGCAATGAATACTTGACAGTAACTACATTAAAAGTACCTGTACCTGAAATATTGAAGTGAAATGCACGTGATCTTCCTTTTTAATTTCAGTACGAATAGTATCACCGAGTTTGGAAGCATAGGAAAAGCTTCGAATTATTATATCATTATAGTGAGAATATATTTAAGTGCTAGGGGTTAATTTTTGATGACTGTTGACACCAAGGTTCATAATACTGTCTCGCTCACTTTTTCGGCCATCTTCTCATCGAATTCCGTGGAATTTGAGTCTAATAATTATGCGATACTTCTCTGTGCTATTCCCTAAACTTCCATATAAGAATATTTAACTTACTCGAAGACGTTCCTGAAGGAAGATCCAATAACCAAAATGGCGAATCTAGCAGAGATTGTCAGAGGTTCCAGTCCTGAGAAAGACCAAGCATATACGAACGAACAAAAAGCTCGCCATTTATCTTATGAAAGCAATATCAAGTTTAAATTTTGGGAGAACCTGTCAATTCGTCAAAAACAGTCCACGCTTTTAGCTCCCTCTAGATCTCTCTTTCAGAATCACCTTCAACGTTAAAAACTGGCATCCAAATGTCCAGTTATGATGAACAAATCAGTCCATAGACTGATTATACACTTAAAAAGATAGAATACGTAAACAGACAAACATATGACAGAATCTTGGATCAAAAATCGATCATTGAAACCGTGCTAAGAATCAGGTCAGTGTTACTATTATAAAATCAGTTCATTACAGAATGCACTCCTGTATAACACGTAGGAAATTCGTATTGCATATACAGATGTCTATACGCTGAAAAATAAAAAGACAGGGAAGAATAGAATTACACTGTCAAGTATACTCTGCGACTCTAATCAAAGAGCCCTCGTTCGCACTCCTCAGCAAAGTATTATCCCAGGATACCTAGAAAAGAAATTGATGCTTGGTATATTTGGCATCATTGCGATATTTGACTACTGACATACCCCCACCACCAAGCTTCGCTCCCCCCATCTCATCATCGACCAATCGTCCCAATGGTACAAACGACGTGGAACCGAAAAAATTGACACACCACCCCCGCTCGAAAGCGTGCAAAACCATCCCTTACAACGGCGACAGACACGCCATCCTTCTCCCGGTAGACTGGAAAGAAACGGCGAGCCAGGGATCCATTAATAACCCCCGGAAGCCAGCGCCGCGACGCTTCGGCCGGCGATCGGGTCCCGGAGGAAGCCGTAGGTTGACTCCGTTGCGCCAAGGAGCCGGCGAATCTGTGGCCGTTGGCGAAGGGGCGGACGGATTTTCCCGGCCCGAGGCGGTTGCAACCCCCGTCGCGTGGTTTTAATAGAATCGAACAGCCGGTAAGGCGATCCCGGTCGATCTGTCTTCCACTACGACCCAATCGACAGTCGCGACAGTGGTCGCCCTACCCCTCTGCCGGAAGCAAACACCGAGCAACCCCCGGCGTTAACGGACGTCCCGAGGCTGATGGATCCCCGCGGATCTTCTTGCGATCTGTAATGGCGAGCACGGAGTCGAAGGATGCTTCCTCTCCCGTCGATTCCCGACCCAGGTTTTACGCGTGTAAGGGCTGGCTCGGGGGAGGGGATGAGAGTGGCCTGGACGAATTGCGAGAGGGTCTGGGTCGCGTTCACGGCTGTTGGGGTCGCGTGTGCGTCGGCACGGAGGGCTGCAGGGACTGGAATTTCGTTGGAGCACTGGCCCGGCTGATGGAAGTAGGTTTTCGGGGTGAGTTTTCGGTCGGCGAATGATAATTGGATAGGAAGGTCCAAAGAGGTCGTCGGATCTGAGCATGTCGCAGAATCCGAGGGGCTTGGCACGGTCGTGGGATCCCTTTGCTAGTAATAGATGCATGGGGTGGCTTCTCGACAGTTGCCTGACCGGACGTGTCCCGTGAGAATATTTTCCCGAGACTCCTGATCTCGCGAATCTTTATCATAGTTCCAGCGAACGGGGACGAACGGTTGCAAAGCTGGGTCGAATGGCGGGACTCGTTTTCAGCTAAATTCCTCGCGAATAAAATCCCGTCCCCTCGGCTCAACCCTTTCTCGTTGTCAGCATCCCAAGGCGACTTTGCCGCTGAAACGTATCAAAATAATCGAACTTTCGTCGGCGAAAGCACGGCGAAAGGGGACAAAAGACACGGGTCTAATTAAAGAAACGCGTGCTCCTTGACGAGGCTGCCTGAAGAAAGGAGCTCGAGTTCGGCGCCGCTGGCGGCTGCGTTTTGCCGCGTGTATTTCGCATCGCCTTTGCGTTTGAAGATCGTCGAACGCGCGCGGCGAAAAACCGTGGAAAAACGGGAATTAAAAAGGACGGCTCAAAGGCGGAACGTGGAAATTTCCTCCGCGGCTTTTACCCCCGGCCGAGCCACTTCCGACGGCCAGGAAAATTCGACCGACGGTTTTCCACTGCTTCCCATCACTCACCCCCTGTCATCTCGATTTTTCCACCCCCGTCTTCTGCCAAAAACCATCGATGCCGCGGAGTTAATAGCGAACGCGGAAAATCGGAAATTTCGCGAGTTTTGCGTAAAAAGGGGAGCAAGTTGATGAACTTTCGCGTCGGAAGGATGCTTTTTCTTCTCTCTCGCGGCAATTTCTCTTTTTAGACCAACGATCCATCGTTGGTAATGGATCACGAACGCGCGAAATCGGAAATTTCGCGATTTTCGCGGAAAATGGGCAAGTTGGAGAAGCACCGCGACGGAAGGGTGGTTTTTCTGCGGATAAAATCTCGCGCGATTCGCGGAGGTGGAAATGAAATTGTTTCCAGAACTGTCGACGAGTCTAGTTGCCGTTGGAGCTAAATAGTTTTTGTAGAATCGTCCTCTGCCTTTTGCTGGCGGTAAGAAGACGCTTTCTGAAAGACTCGTGAAAGAGAGGGGATCCTAGCTCTCGGCTGACGGTAATTTACCACCCTTGACGATGTTTTCGCAAACAACTGACGCTAAAGTCCCGGCCGCTTCGCCTGGAATAATTCTAAACGCCGCGAGAGCGTCGAAAAGGAATTCTGAAGGAAGCCGCGGCCTTTTATCCGGGTGAACGCCGTGGAAAAGTTTCTTGTAACACGAGCCGAGGATTCTTTAACACGGAATGTCATCCCCCTTCTTAATTCTTCTTGTAAAATTAACTGTGAGCCTCTCAAAGCAGCTCGCGCCGACTTTGCGCGAAAAACCCTTGAAAAATTCCGCCGCGACACAACGAGATTCGCTGCGCGCAAGAAACTATACGACACCCGCTGTCATTACCAAATCCGAGACCTACACCAACGAGATTTACAAAAACGAGAACAAAAGGGTAGAAAATAAAAGGTCCATTTTCGTAATTCTCAGAGAATTTTATAGCGACTTCGAACTCTTTGAAAATTCCTCCACAAGCTGACCTACCCCAAATCCAGGGTCAGAAGGGTCCACTGATTGCACGAAATAGCCACACATCCATTATCATCGTCAAATTTAGCCAGAAAAATTACCAAATCCCGTAACCAAGCTTAAAATAATGGTATAAAAGATTTGCAAAAATGAAGATGAAGAAAATATGTAGAAGATGGCACCCCTTGTCTTAATTCTGCTTGCAAAATTATTCGCGAGCTTCTCAAAGCAGCTTCCACCGACTTTGCGCGGGAAGCTCTTGAAAAATTTCTGCGCGACACGAGGAGATTCACTGCGTGCAAGAAACTACCCCCTGCCAGCACCAAGTCAAACGAGAAAAGCAACCAAACCGACTTTGAACCTGAGAAAGATTTACAAACTCGAGAACGAAGAGGGGAAAGAAGAGTCTTCGAACTCTTCAGAAATTCCTGTAAACATAACCCGCCGCAAAACCCAGGCTCACGGGGTCCACTGACTGCCGGGAACTATCCCATACCCCTCCCAGAACCAAATCCCAAGACCACGAGTACCCACAGTCACGAGAACGAAGGAAAGAACGAGAAGAAGTCACCCCTTTCTTAACCCCTGCAATAAAATCATTTTATAACGTCTGGAAACAGCTCGTACCAACTTGAGACCTTCTGCAGAATCCACGGCAGAGCCCAGAACCCAGAACCCAGGTCCACGAGATCCACCGATTGCCAGAAACAATGCCACACCCCCTCCCGCCTCGGAATTCCAAGACCAAATCCAAGACCGAGACGAAAAACAAGCTGAGGAAGAAAAAGGGGAAGAAAAAGAAGAAGTACAGGCGAGGCAGAGAACGATTTGCAAAGCGCGTTAACAAAGAGGAGAGGACGACAAAGCCCGTGGCCGCCCCACCCCCTGCGCCGTCCCTGTCCCACATGGCGCGCGCGCGCGTGTGAACGCGCCGCACACACGCACACGGGGCCACTCGCGGGGGAAGCGTGCATGCGCGTGCACATATTGCACGTACGTCGCGGCATATGCGTGCGGGGAGGCAAGAAGGGCGTTTCTGGAGGCGGGCGCGTCCCCACCACGCGGCCGCGCGTCTGGCCAAGGGCCTGGGGTGGGGGAGGGTGCGAGCGAGACGGGAAGCGCGCAGTGCATTCTGGGAAGGGCAGCCGCTGTCCCTTCCACCGCGGACTCGTCCCGCGCTCCTTTCGCACGCGCGTTAGACGAGGACAGCCATACGCCGAAGGACCGCTAGGGTGGGGGGCGTTGGATCCGCGGCGGGGTTGGTTCGTCGGATTAATAGCGCACGGTGGATCCCGCGACTCGGACCGCTCTCGCCGGCCAATTCTCCGCGACGCGCTCGAGGTGTCGTAATTTGCGGGACATCGGGGGACACGTTCGGGGAGGGGGCGACTCTCGGGGTGGATGGCTCGGGCCGAGGGGAGTTTTTCGGGGTCGCTTACGACGAGTTCGTTAAGTTTGGAGGATTTGGTTTGCCGATTGTGTTTGTTGGTTCAGGGGTGTGACTGAGGGGTGGGTTCTCGGAGGGAGAATTAAACGAGTGTTTCATTTTGTTGACTCCGCTGCTCTTGTCTCCTTTTCGGCTAACCTGCGCGGTTCGTTACGTGCCCGAGCACACTGCATCTTTTCGTGCTTCGATGACGCGATCCCTTTCAACGGCGCGAGGAGGGAGAGGGGAGAACTGGGGGGCCGACCTAACCTCGAAAAGTCCGCGAGTGACTTCCTCGCCGTTCGTATTCGCGTCTTCTCGCGTCGTTTTCCGCTCGGGAATTTTACGCTCGCGACTCACACCACCGTGGGGAATTTTCAGGGGCGGATTTTCCGTGGGGCGAGCGCGTTCCCGCGACGATTCCGCGCGTGTCGGACGCGCGAGCGGGTAGAAAAACGCGGAATGGAAAGGAAAATAAAGGGCCGCGGCACGAAAGTGGTCCAGGCCGCGCGAAGAATTCCCCGGCATCGGGAGACGGGGAATTCCTGGAATTCCTCAGGCCGGCGCGCCCCTCCGCTCACGCATGGCGCCACCAAAGCGAAATAGACGAGGGATCCCGAACCTTTCGAATATTCCGACCGAAATTTATTGTTCCTCGTTGCATCCATGGCCTCGTTTCGCTTTTTCGCCGTGAAAGATCGTGGGTCCGGTGAAGGCAACGGAAACCATGCGAGCGTGCTGGAATTATCGCGGGACACGCCATGTTCCCTGTCGCAGTCTCGAATTTCTCAGTCATTAAAACTCACGAGAAAAATTCACGAAAGTCGAAAAAATATCAGAGCTTAAATTGAATTAATTTTCCGCAAACCTATTGCGAATATTTAATTCAATTTTATTTGTAGTTTTTAAATTCGGAATTAAATTCTTCCCCCAAATTTAATACCAGAGCGTACAAGAGTTTATAAAAATTGAGAACACATTTTCCCTCGATTTTCAATTGAGAATTAATTTTTCAAAGATTTTTCTCGATTTTTCCCCGCAATTTTAGCGGAAAAGAAGATATTTGCTCCGAAATTGAAATTATTTCCATATTTTTCGCGCGAAACGTACAGAAATGTATGAAACTGTCTTCCAATTAGAACCGTGAAAGCTTCGAGTGACACGGGGATTCGATTAAAAAGCACGAACTGCAGCGAAACGAGCCGGGCTGGAAGTTAGGTTAGGTTTCGCGTTCCTACGGATTCCGAACATAACCTCGAAACCTGTTTTTTTTTTGGTTGCGACGCTAACTAAGCTAACACCGAGGAACAGAAACTAAAAGGAAGCAAGAACGTTGGTAGCGAATTACAAGGAAGATTTTCCTTTGTTCGTTTCCATGAGCGAGAGAGAGAGAGAGAGAGAGAGAGAGAGAGAGAGAGAGAGAGAGAGAGA
>NW_016909336.1:521394-524616 GCF_001483705.2 Eufriesea mexicana | reverse complement strand
GAGAGAGAGAGAGAGAGAGAGAGAGAGAGAGAGAGAGAGAGGGAGAGAATTATTTTTCGCGGGTACTTCGACGAGGCGAGGCAACGCGATGGCGGCGTGATGTTGTCGGAGGGTAAATATTAATTAGCGTGCCTCTGTGTTCATTTCGTTGTGCGCCGCTTTCGGCCCCGTTTACACGCCGGCGTTCCTCGGAACGGCGTTAACCCGAATAAACACATTTTCGCCCGGTGCCAGTCACACCTTCCGGGATTTCGGCTTTCCCGAATAATTAAACGAGGCCCGAACGCGAGGCCGCTTCCGGCCGCCGAATTTCCGCGCACCAGCCCGAATTTCACGCTCCGTATCGATCCTACGCCATTGGTAAATCCGTCCAATGCACGCACCTCCGACGCTTGTCCAACATCCGCCACCTAACCGTCCAACCTTTTCATCTTCCCGTCGCGACTTCCTGCTTTGCCGGCAGAAATTCTAGTAACCGATTCTAGTGACTTTTTCCGGGTTTCTTAATTCCAAGATGTTCGCCGAATTTGGGAAAATGTTAAGGATTTCTAATTTCTCCTGTTTTTCCAATCTAATTGTTCTCGAGATTCGTTTTCTCAATGCGACTTCCTGTTTTACCGGGAGAAATTCTAGTAACCGATTCTAGTGACTTTTCTCGGTTTTTTTAATCTGTTGGTGTTCGTCGAATTTGGGAAAATGTGAACGATTTTTAATTTCTCCTGTTTTCCCAATCTAGTTAAGAGCAAGTAGCCGATTCTAGTGACTTTTTTAATTCGTTGAACTTTGTAGAATTTGGGAAACGCGAGCGATTTTTAATTTCTTTTGGTTTCCCAATCCAGTTGGTCTCAGTATTCATTTCCCCAATGCGATTTCCTGTTCTACCGGAAGAAACTAAGGTAACCAAATCTAGTGATTTTTTTAATTTGTTGATGTTCGGCGAATTTGGGAAAATGTGAACGATTTCTAATTTCTCCTATTTTTCCAATCCAATTGGTCTCTATATTTATCTTTCCAACGCTAATTTGTTGTTTTGTCGGAAGAAATCGAAGTTACTAATTCTAGTGATTTTTTCCTAACATTTTTAATTCGTCGACTTTCGTCAAATTTAATAAAATATCGTGAGCCAATTTTTCCTGTTTTTACAGTCTAGTTGATTTCGATATTCTTCGATATTTAATTGGATTTTTTAAAATTTATTTCCACACGTATGTAAAGCATAGTTCTTCGTATCATAAATTAATTCAACGCGACGCTAGTGATTTTTCATCCTAGATTCGATATCTCCTTTGATTTTTCGAAATTTATATCCGTGTAATTAACGCGAGGCATGCCTCGAGTTGCGATTTAATTTAACACGACTTTAATTTAAGTGCCGGCCAGGGCACAATTGAATTTCTGTCTGCCTTAATTGTTACTAAATGTACAATTAAGCATGTTAGACAAAGAGCAGATAGCGCGCCGCGGTATAAATTTATTGCCGGCAGTTAATACAAAGAATTATGTTCGTGACGTGTTCGTTACACCTGTATCTCGCTCGAGAGCCACAGGATATACGGAGCTTAATGGATACTTGGTAGGAATACTTTATAATTGGGAGGAATTTTAAACGTCGCTGAAAAAGAAGTGTCTTAACGCCAGAACTACCGACCTGAACACGTATCTAAATACAGTGTGCCGCGAGTGATTACGATCGTGTCGGTGTGTAATGAAATTAAACAGATATAATCAGAGTTTTGTCCCGATAAAAATTAACATCGGTTTCTTCCAAAGTACCTATGCATTTGCAGTAATTGCAGGAATAAAAATCTGGAACCCGTCATTACGATTGCCACGGTAGCTCTAGCGTGTGTTACGGGTTCGCTTCATCCCCCATAACCTTCATCCATCGCTCGCCACCAAGGTTTCGCGAAGCGTCCTACAGAATGGCAAAGAGAACAATTCGTTTCCTCTCGGAAAAGGTATTTCCATTACACTCGGAAGAGAAGAAAAATATCGGTCAATAGCGTTCTACTTCCTCCATCTCTGCGTCACGGGAACAGGGGGCTAACCGAAGGCGACGAATAAGCAAGAACGATTGCCGGGACATCGTATCGGCCGGCTCGATGACGAACAAGCGAGAGGGGAGTAAAACCGAGGCTGTAGGAAAAAAGCAGAGGGAACAGCGGTGAAAAGCAAAGGGGGTTGACGAGCAGGAGGAGCAGCAGTTTTCTGTCGCTCACCATCGAAGCGTGAGGCGGACAAGTCCGCGGCTCTTCGTCCCCGTTTGTCCCGGCTAAGCCGGCGCGACATGTCGAAAACCACGACACGTCCTTTGGGCCTTTCCTCGTCCTGCCACGCTCTGTATCCTTCGCCGTGTCGCGTTACGCAATCCGTCCACCGTCTAGGGAATTTCACGGCGCCCAGCCTGGCCGCTCGCGCGCCACCACGCTTCGCTCTCGCATTCGTCATTTCCCTTTATTGCTCTACTTAACTCGCAACCACTGTGACGAATGATACCTCCGGTCCCTGTAGCGTGTAATAGCCACTGGATCTTAAATTCGCCTCCGTGGTCTAGGGAATTTTCGCGATATCGTACCACTTCTAGAGAAATCGTACGATATACAGGAATTTCTAATGTTTAACGCGTGCAATAAAAGATACTAGATTTTAGATCGAGTCAAGGAGTAGTCTGGGGAATTTCGGGACTCTGAATTATCCCTAAAGACTTTTCGCAATATCTGTGGAAACTTCGGAATCTTTATCGTATAATAAACACTGAGTTTGGGAATAGTTTGGAAAGCGATCTAGGGAATTTTTCATTAGTTTCACGATACGTGAGAATTTTTCTAAATCTCCTACGTGTAACAGGCATTAGATTTCAGATTTATAGATTTTATCCTGAAAATTTTTAAAACGTTCATCTGCTCCTAGGGAAATTTCGCGATATATAGGGAGTTTTTCAAATCCTTGGCGTCATGCAAATATACACAACAAATCGGGCTAATTTCGTATCTCACGCAGTGATCAACGCGTCTCCAAAGTAGTATTACCATCGATACCCGTGATCGATGAGAACCTAGGGAATTTTCCGCGCTATCTACAGGGCTTATAATCACGCGTGGTCCCCCCGGACGCTTCCGGTCAATTGCTTCAGCTGGTCGCCCGCGTTCAGGGTGCTAACGGGAACCGAAACGAGTCGCGGGTTCCTCCGATCCTTGACGAACAGGGGAAAGGGGAAGAGCG